>NC_083776.1:38543027-38545527 GCF_963514075.1 Conger conger
TGATGATGATTATTATTATTATTATTACTATTATTATTATTATTATTATTATTATTATTATTATTTCGTACAGTTTATGAATGAGAAATAATACATTGCTATTAATAATAATAATGCATTATGTTGCTAGCTGGGTTGATGGTCTGTCCAGGGGCTCTGAGAGTGCATTGTGTTGCATTGTAAATGCCTGTGTGGGGCGCTGGGCCAGTGAAAACAGGCTTTTCTGCAGTTGGCTTGACCTTGGTACTGACCTTGTCAGGTCCACCCTGTAGCTACGCATCACCCCGTCACCCAGCTCAGGTCAGGGTCTACCCATCAGCGCTGGAGAACGTCAGGCCATCGCGGCCTGCTGAAGCCCCCGTCCCCAAGAGTGACAGACAGGTTTTCTCCCCCTAATCAGCACGGCTTCCGTGTTTACCAACAGCTCTTTTAATATTAACTCAGTAAAAAGTTCTCACCAAGAAAACAGCAATGGAAAAATGATTATGTGCTCTACCAAACAGACAAGCAGAACAAAACAGACAGTACAGCTGGAGAACTGTACAATATCACGCTTTCATCCACTGTGGATACTGAAGTTATTTCACAGCTGTGCTTTCATTCCGTGCTAATATTTAAGAGATAACCACTGTTTCTCTCCATAGTGTCGCTTAGCAAGTTGTATGGCCTGCTGACGGTTCTGCTAACAGGATGAACAGTGTGTAAAAGGCACATAAAGTGTAGCATAGCAGGTAATATTGTGTTAGCACAAGCTTAGATCTGCCTTTTTTCATGGTCAGCCATTTTAAAAAACAGCATCAACCATTCTGTGACTTTTTTCTCCCCTCTAAATTAAAACAGCGACCAGTTCCCTGATATTTTGGACTTTCCTTATTAAAGCCGGTAGCGATTTCTTGTGCTTCTAAGTGTCCGTTTAATTAGCTGTCTATATTTCTGTATCTCATTATTGCGTTTATTTTATATTGTACTTTATTGTAAATAATGTTTGAATTTTAAAACACACCTCTTGGGTGCAACATAAAGGGGAATTTTTAATCATACGTTTCCAAATTAAAGGAAGCTGTGTTTTGCTTTAAAATGTATTCTAATGAGTGTCTTAGGTTCTTCAGCAGATGCGATTTCTAATTATTGTTTTATTGGGGTACATCTGTACCTTCCTCTGGTCACAGAATGACGGACAGCTCCACGGGGCAAAAATAAATAAATAAATAAATAAATACATAAAACGGAGGGGGGGTGGGGGTGGCAGAAAGACAACGGGGGCTGACGGTTCCTTGTTTCCCGGGCGACAGATTTATTTATTAGGGTTGCGGATGACAAGTGTTAATGTGCCACATACCTGCTGATCAGCAAGCTCTCCTGTTTCAGCCCCGGTTGACAATTAAGACCTGGGCACTGTAGCCAAGGGTTAATACTCCTCATTAAAAGAACTAGGTCATTAGTGTGGAATCAAGACTCTTAAGGCAGCATGAGGGTAGGCTGGGGGGAGGGGGGGGGGGGTTTGGAATAGTAAATTCTGCATCTCCATGAACACAGCTTTTACATTAATTAACCTCCCTTTTCCTTGCTGGGAAAAAAACTCTGTTATCGTATACGCACATGGCCATGCACCAATTAATTGCGAGGAAAAGAAGCTAGTTTACCGTCATCCCAGTGGTAGCCTTGTCTTCCTGTGCGGGACTGCTATTATTTCATTGGGGGGGGGATTCTAATGTCTGTATGATGAGTAAAAAGGGTATTAAAATTAAGAAGGGAATCATGGCAGAAATCAGCTATACCACAGGGGAAGCTAGCGGAGAAGAGACACGGAAATGAAAATAAATAAGCTTTGCTAATACCTCACCTTAGGAGCCGTCTGTGAACCCAGCCCAATCAGGGCTATTTACACTCCCCTCTTTGCACCGTTATTAAGCCCTTCCACCGCCTTGTGACCTTCAGCGACAACAAGCCTCAGTGGAGCACAGCCCTGAGTCTGTTCCTCCGGCCGTCAGCACTGAACCGGGTCCCAAAGGCCACTGCTGCTGCTCCAAACCTCAGGCTGCTGCTCCAAACCTCAGGCCACCGCTGCTGATCCAAACCTCAGGCTGCTGCTCCAAACCTCAGGCTGCTGCTCCAAACCTCAGGCCACCGCTGCTCCAAACCTCAGGCCACCGCTGCTCCAAACCTCAGGCTGCTGCTCCAAACCTCAGGCCACCGCTGCTGATCCAAACCTCAGGCTGCTGCTCCAAACCTCAGGCCACCGCTGCTCCAAACCTCAGGCTGCTGCTCCAAACCTCAGGCTGCTGCTCCAAACCTCAGGCTGCTGCTCCAAACCTCAGGCCACCGCTGCTCCAAACCTCAGGCTGCTGATCCAAACCTCATGCCACCACTGCTGCTGGTCCAAACCTCAGGCTGCTGCTCCAAACCTCAGGCTGCTGCTCCAAACCTCAGGCCACCGCTGCTGGTCCAAACCTCAGGCTGCTGCTCCAAACCTCAGGCCACCGCTGCTCCAAACCTCAGG
>NC_083776.1:38550527-38553027 GCF_963514075.1 Conger conger
GTCTATGTATGACATCATGAATCCTTTCTTTCACGTGTCAGATGTATGTGGAGGAACATCAGTGTGAGTGGAGGAAGTCAGCCAAGAGTTAATCAGAGCTGTAGGGGGGAAAATATGAGATTTGCTCAATTATCCAAATTGAGGCAGCTGATGACCGCACCTGTGCAGTCTGGAGACATCTCTTTCATAGCATCATAGATATAATAGATACACGGCCCCATAGATATCATGGAGACATGGCAACATAGATATCATGGAGACATGGCAACATAGCTATCTGGAGACATGGCAACATAGCTATCTGGAGACATGGCATTATAGATATCATAGAGACATAGCAACATAGATATCATGGAAACATGGCAACATAGCTATCATGAAGACATGACAGCATAGGTATCATGGGGACATGGCACCATAGATATCATGGAGACATGGCACAATAGATATCATGGAAACATGGTACCATAGATATCATGGAGATACGGCACCATTGATACCACGGAGACATAGCACCATAGATATGATGGAGACATGGTGCCATAGATAACTAGGTGATTAGGCATGAGCACACAGTGATCATAAAGCCAATGATTGTACGCACCTATGGGGAGTGTAAGGCTTTCATCAGAGGTGTAAATGCTATGTGAACAACAAACAAGGGTACCACTAAAACTATGGATGGTTCATTCACCAAACGACTTTTCACGTACGAGCACGTGCCCCAAGTACATGTTTTATTTGAATTTGTTTATTGTTCATTGTTCAAATAAGTCAATGCAATCAATGCTTCTCTCATGTTGACAGTCATAATGATCACGATTATGGGGATTTTAAGTTAAATATGTGATTGCTGCTCTTTTGTAAAGCCAAAGATCTTTTTACACTATAGTGTTTGAGGTTTGCCATTACAGTGTAACATTTTTGAATTCCAAATTGGCACAAGTAACAGAAAATAGCTCAGATGTGAAGTCAGATTGAATCTGTGATTAAAATGTCTACAATGGATGACCACTGAAATAAATCTACAAATTGGACATTGTAATTAGAATCTTTGAAGGAGATTTGCTCTAAAGCCAGCAATTCATTTAATAATTAATGTTTCAATATGGTTTCAATCACATTGCTATTGTATATATCAGTTAATTAAAATTGGATTTATTTGTTTACTATTTTTACAGTATCGTTTTCTTGATCGGTTTGATGTAACGTGTGGCAAATGCAGAACTATATAGTAGCTGCATCTTGTGAAGGGGCTGATGCCCACACACACGCCCGCACACACACACACACACACAAACATCTTCCGTACTAATTTGAATAAAACGAGACAATCTGTGCCATTTCTTTTCATTGTGCTGTGTGCTGTAGGTTTTTCATGCCGGGATCTTACCATCATCACCACTTTAGTGATTATGAGGAAAATTCAAGCTTATCCGACTAAAGTACTTAAAAGCTTTTCAAATGTTGTATTTGTTACATGTTTGGCAGGAGTGTTATGCTGAGCACCGACAGTATTGTGCAAGCTGGAGGGGAAATAAAAAAGCCATTAAAGGCTTCTTAACATGATTTCCGCTGATTGAAGTATGCACAGCGTGTGTAAACACCTGACTCGGAGCAGGTGTGTGATACCTACATCACCTGCACATTCCTCGGCACTGAGGGAGACGGCCTTGTTAACAAAATGGCTGTCTGGCTGCTTCTCCACACTGGCAAACAGGAAGCATCAAAAAATGACTGGGGAACACGGAGGTTTGGAAAGTTGTCAGGATGTAGGATAGATTGCCACACAACACGACTATTTATTTCTTTGTGCAATGCTTAGAGGAATTAGCCGTGCTAATCGTGTCGATTAGTAAGTTAATCAATGAAAAGAGCAAGGGAGCGAACGCTTTTCCGTGGTGGCCTTCAGGAAGTGCACTGCTCTCGGCTGGGTTTGGTGGGAGGAGGGTGGAACAGGGATGTCCCAGTCAGGACCCCTTACCTGTGGACCCCCCCCCAGTCACCCTAGGTAAAAAAAGGTTTTGCCAATCCGTACCCTCGGTTTTGTAAACCGTGCATTTGGTTTGCCAAACCATACCCTCACATGTGAGAACCATACCCTCAAAGCAAACCGAATGCACAGATGCCAAACCGAAAGTACGGATTTCTATTTTGTGTTTTTCAGTTCTGGTGACCAGGGGGCTCCATACTCACCCACAAGCCTCAGCCTCCCCAGGCCTAACAGCGGTGGGAGGGTACCAGTCAGTACCTCTCCCGGCAAAATATCACCATCGATAAATTAATTATTACTATTTTAGCCAGAAAATTGAACCAAGTCTCTCTACAAAACATTTCAGTAGAAAAGCAGGAAGGCAGCCCTCGCTAGATCTGGCCAAATAAAATCCGGGCTCCGTTGATGGATTCCGCTGTCATCTCAAATAAGAGAGAGCAGGCTTCTTTCTTACCACAGCTGGGTTTTACTCGTGTCTGACCCAACGCTAAGCAGAAATAGATGAAG
>NC_083776.1:38558027-38628027 GCF_963514075.1 Conger conger
GCACTCTGCAGAACCGTAACCCTCCCTCCTGCTCAGAACTGTGTATGGGCAGGAGTGATACCAAATAAATACATTTCAAAATCTCAACATTCCTCAGCACATTACAACCTTTTTTTACAGGAAATGAAGTTGACCAAACGTATCGAGGCATGCCTTAAAATTGCCCACAAAAGAAAATAAGTGTGAATGATTTTCAAATACGGGGCGGGCAGACGTATCATCGCCGCTAATAACATATGTGCTAAAAGGGGATTAAGAAAACCTACATCTACACAGTAATAGTTTATAGAGCCATCTCATTCAGAATGGAATAAAAAATGAGGAGTATTTTTCCAGTATAAAAGTTAGGGAGAAGCTCAGTGAAATATCTTGTAATTACAGCACTGTAACATTATTCGCTTTTTACTGAAATAGAAAAGGCGACGGTTGAATGGTATGCAGTTAATTTAGTGGTACCATCAACTATATAGCTCTCATTAGACAATTCATATACTGGTCATGTATAGAGCTGGAGTGATAGCAGGTATATGTTTAAATGACAGCTTACAGGAACATTAAACCTGAAGGTCATATTTGTTTAACGTTTCACTTTAAGTTCATGTTGTATGTGTGTGTGTCTGTGTGTGTCTATGTGTGTGCAACTGTGTGTGTGTATGTGTTTATGCGTCTGTCTGTGCATGTGTGTGTCCATGTGTAGGAGCGTGTTTGCGTGTGTGTGTGTGTGTGTGCATGTTTGTGTGCGTGTGTGTGTGTGTGTGCATGTTTGTGTGCGTGTTTGCGTGTGTGTGTGTGAGTGTGTGTGTGTGCGTGTGCGTGTGTGTGTGCGTGTTTGTGTGTGTGTGTGCGTGTGTGTGTGCGTGTTTGTGTGTGTGTGTGTGTGTGTGTGCGTGTGTGTCTGTTCTGATTCATCACATCTGTCTTACAGTCTGTCAGCCTTTCTGTCTATAATTGATCAGTTTTATTTGGCGAAACATTTACCCTTCAGTTTTTCTTTCTCATTTGTTTAATTGTTCTGTGGTAGAACAACACGTATGATTCACAATGAGGTTCCATACCCAAAAACCGTCAAAACAGGAACTGAATTGGAGCATTGAGAAGGTGAGATCAGTGTATTTCTTTACTGACTGCAGTCCATGTCAGCAGAAGTGTCCACGAGTGCTGAAGAAACTTCAGTCACCTGTGAATTGCATTTGATCATGTTATTCTGCGTGGGCCTTCAGCAAGAAACAGCAAAACTGGTGAGGCACTTCAATCAGTGTGGCTGGCACAGCCTGGCTGGGGGGCTGTAGGGGATGTTTCAGAACCTGATCTTACAGGACTCGCTCTGTCTGTCTCTTCACCTATTTGCATTTGCTACAGGCAATGGTCTGAACAACACCAAAAAAGAGAGGAAAAAAACTGTGGTTCAGACTGTCTGCCTTGCAACTGGAGGAGAAGGAGAAGGAAGTGGGGTTTAATATGGAAGCGAAGTTACGCTTCCCTCCCTGGGCTGGAGTACACGCCTCGCTCTGTGTGGAAATGTGGCGTCCGTGTGCATCTGAGAGACAGAGATGTTCTCTAACAGCAGCAGAGGTACTGCACCTCTTCATGAAACGGGGCCTTGTAGAGTGGAGGTTGGGGATACAGCCTTTGGTTGTGGTGCAGAATGTGGGGGGGGGGCAGGAGAAATTAAAACATTCTGGCAGAGGTCTGATATCTCCAGACTGCCCCAGGGTGCAGCTTCGGCACTGAAGATCTTGGTGGTAGAGGTCTCTTCAACTTTTTTTTTTTTCCCAGCCTCACATTTTTTTTTTTTAAGTGACAAGATCTCTTCTGGTGTTTGGGTGTGTGCGTGTGTGTGGGTGTGTGTGCGTGTCTGCATACACACACGCACTCACGTATATGTGCCCCCCCCCCCCCCCAAAAAAAAATTAAAAATAAATAAAACCCACAGTATGTTTGATGGAAAAGTATGATTCCACGCAAGTCCTTAACATGTCGTGTTAATGATACCGTAACACGTGCTTTACAATAAGCGATATTAATTCCATCTCCTAAGTATGACAACATTAGCATATCCATTTAATTAACAACACGCTTAAAGCAGCCTTGAGTTAATCACTACATACTATTTACTCTCCTTCAGCTCCTCCTGTGATTGTAACTTTCTCCCGTTTCAATTTCAAATAATGAGACGTTTTCAACCCCTGATCTCGCCGAAAAAAACACACTGTCAAAAATTAACAGACCACTTACTTTTCCTGACAAAGGTGTCACAGTTGTGTCCTGTTCTCATTACCATAGAATTCAACCTGATGTATTACCGCTGGATAACGTTACTGAACGCCATTCTAAACCCCGCAGAAAAAAAAAGCAATTCAGCCAAACAAAATTATAAGCTAATTATATTTAGAATCAAAAGCCCAATAACTATTTGCACACACATTACGGGACTTGAAATGAATAGACCTTAATATTAAGCCTCATAGATTCTGTCGACAATGTCTTTAATTGCAACAGAGGGGTCATTGTATTGCCACTTTGACACCAGATCAATTAGAACCCTATTTAGCACTTAATGGATTATACGGGGAACGTTTTATTTGCAAGATTAATTGTACAAAAAAAG
Organism: Conger conger; assembly: GCF_963514075.1. NCBI lineage: Eukaryota > Metazoa > Chordata > Actinopteri > Anguilliformes > Congridae > Conger > Conger conger. The sequence continues at coordinate 38,560,636 of NC_083776.1, forward strand.
TGACAACATAAAGGCTCTCCTTATAAAAGTGCACCATAGAAATCCCCGGCTCAACCCGTATTGTTATTTTTCTGGCCCTTATCACTTCCTGGCTTTTGATTGAGCTGGAAATTTAGATACATCATGGGCACAATAGCGTGGGTCTGTGAGCTGCAGTGTGGAGAATGGTGAGCTCTCCGAACGCATCGGCACCTTGGAGCTCCTCGCCATCATTAGCATTTTCAGAATGAGAACTGGCTCCGTGCAGTTTGTACTTATGCATATTAATTGAATGCCATTATATACTTTTTAATTAACAGCTTGAAACTTGCATTAAAAATGATAACTATAGTGCAATATGAGACATCAGGGTGTAAGAAACTCGCGAGTATCCAATTTAGGATACGTTCTCCAACGTATAGAGGGTGGTTAATTCAGCTTCACTGGGACCAACCCTGATGCTCTGTGTGAAATGCTCCACATTTACAGTCTGAAAAAATCAGCAAAAGGAAAATTGGTGAAATCTTGGGAAATACTGACAACCAAATAGTTTTTAAACAGTATTTTAATATGGGCAGGACCTAGAGCAGTAATAACACATTGCTTAATTAGCCAATCATGTGGCAGCAGCTATGCAGTTCAAGAGGTTCAGCTGTTTTTCAGACTAAATGTCCAAATGGGGAAGAAATGTGATCCAAGTGACTTTGACTATTATTGTTGGTGCCAGAAAGGGTGGTTTGAGTATCTCAGAAACTGCTGATCTCTTGGGATTTTCACACAAACTCTAGTCTCCAGAGTTTGCAAAGAATGGTGCAAAAAACTGAAAACATCAAGTGAGCAGCAGTTCAGCAGACAGAAACACAGAGGAGAATGGCCAGACTGGTCAAAGCTGACAGGAAGGTGACAGTAACACAAATAACCACACATTACAACAGTGGTATGCAGAAGAGCATCTCTGAACACACAATGCGTCAAACCTCTAAGTGGATAGGCTACAGCAGCAGAAGACTAATACGTCTAAGAAATACCTGATAAAGTCCTCACTGAGTGTACATTTTCTTTGTTTGTGAAAGTTTTACATGTGTGTAATATGAGGTCTGTTATCTAGTATGCATTCCTTTGGGGTCTTTTGTTGACAGAATAATTTCATGTGAACACGTGATAACATTGTTCCTATGGCAGACATTGTATGTTTAACCTTCATTTGGTTATATATTTATGGTGTGTTGCAAGTCTTTTTTTTAAAATATTAATTTAATGTGATTTGTAAGGGTAATATAAATATGCAAACAATGTTTATGTTTATTAGCATCATCAAACATGTAATGTAACTGCGAACAGATATCCACAGATATCATTTAATGTTAAATATGTGACCTAAAGAATCTTGCAGACCAAATATAATTTAATGTTTAATAATATATCGTGTTGCATTAATAATTTCATATCTAGGACTTAAACTGAACATTCTCTGTGATATTATGCATGTCCTACAAAACAGTTTTTATTAATACACCCAGTGAGGAATTTATTAGGTAGACCTGTACACCAGCTTGTTAATGCAAATATTTAATCAGCAACTAGATGCATAACGCATGCAGATGTGGTCAAGATGTTCAGCTGCTGTTCAGACCAAATGTCAGAATGGGGGAATAAATGTGATCTAAGTGACTTTGACCCTGAACTTACAATAGGAGTGTTGGTGGCAGACAGGGTGGTTTAAGTAGCTCAGAAATTGCTGTGGGATTTTCACGCATAACAGTCTGTGGAGATTGCAGAGAATGGTACGAAGAACTAAAAAACATTCAGTGAGCAGCAGTTCTCCAGGCAAATACGCCTTGTTAATGAGAGGTCAGAGACAAAGGGCCAGACTGGTCAAAGCTGACAGGAAGGTGACAGTAATGCAAATAACCACACATTACAACAGTGGTATGCAGAAGAGCATCTCTTCTGCATTCCTCTAAGTGGAGGTGCTCTAAGTGGATAGGCTACAGCAGCAGAAGACCAATAAGTCTGAAAAATATTGAGTGTATATGCATGTATATATTTTTTATTTTTGCGATGTCTAATCATATGCAATGTAGCCTACTACGCACTATATGCATCCATTAATTTCTGTCCTGTTACTTATAAGAACAGCAGAATTGTGATTGTGTGTGTTGTATGTATAACAATGATTGTGTTGTAAAGCTCTGGGTAATAGTATTTAAATAAGACTAAGACTAACATTCAGAATGATGGGAAACCAAATGATATGTTCCCACTGGGAGCCCAGATCACACTTCACGCCCTGTTTCAAAGGGATGGGTCTTTTCTGCGCAATCCTCTGAGCATTTCCCTTTACAGTAACTTCTTTTTTTTACAGTATTTTTCAGGAAAGGTAAGCATTCTGTTTTGTTTCGTTTGTGTTGGTGTCCTCTTGAATGAGAATTAATGTTATGCCCATGTTTTTTTTTTCCCCCCATTTTGACTTTGGGGTGGGCTTTTAATGTCAACAAATGCTTCTGTTTTGAATGTCAACTGAATTAATATTAATACTATTGTTAATTTCAGTTTTTTAGCTGCTCTGCCACTTCCACATTCCAGTATTATTTTTGAATTACCACCAGAGCATGTTGTGCTGCAAAAAACAACATAATAAATGCCATCTTTAAATATAATATTTCACATTTTTACATTTACATTGTAGTCATTTGGCAGACACTTTTAATCCAAGGCGAATTACAAGTGCATAGATTCTTCCACAGGTTACATTTTTTTTTATTCTTTTTTTTTTTATTAAGGGTTAGGGTTGGACAAGAGGGATATCAGAAGGGGTGGGGGGTTGAAAATCAGGAGGGAGGACTAAGGTATAGTCTGAAAAGGTGTGTTTTTTGTCTGTCGATATAAAAATGAAAGATTTTTAGTAGGTGTGATTGTTCAGTAGGAATCAGTTCTCAGTACATGTGAGAGTGTTTAGTAGGAATCATTGTTCAGAAGGTGGGAGTGTTCAATAGGAATCAATGTTCAGTATGTGTGAGTGTTCAGTAGAAATCAGTGTTCAGTACATGTGAGAGTGTTCAGTAGGAATCATTGTTCAGTAGGTGTGAGAGCGTTCAGTAGGAATCATTATTCAGTAGGTATGAGAGCATTCAGTAGGAATCAGTGTTCAGTATGTGTGAGAGCGTTCAGTAGGAATCAGTCTTCATTACGTGTGAGAGTGTTCAGTAGGTGTGAGAGCGCTCAGTAGGAATCATTGTTCAGAAGGTGTGAGAGTGTTCAATAGGAATCAATGTTCAGTATGTGTGAGAATGTTCAGTAGAAATCAGTGTTCAGTACATGTGAGAGTGTTCAGTAGGAATCATTGTTCAGTAGGTGTGAGAGCGTTCAGTAGGAATCAGTGTTCAGTAGGAATCATTGTTCAGTAGGTGTGAAAGCATTCAGTAGGAATCAGTGTTCAGTATGTGTGAGAGCGTTCAGTAGGAATCAGTCTTCATTACGTGTGAGAGTGTTCAGTAGGTGTGAGAGCGCTCAGTAGGAATCATGGTTCAGTATGTGTGAGAGTGTTCAGTAGGAATCAGTGTTCAGTATGTGTGAGAGTGTTCAGCAGGAATCAGTGTTCAGTACGTGTGAGAGTGTTCAGTAAGAATCAATTTTCAGTACATGTGAGAGTGTTTAGTAGGAATCATTGTTTAGAAAGTGGGAGTGTTCAGTAGAAATCAGTGTTCAGTAGGTGTGAGAGCGTTCACTAGGAATCAGTGTTCAGTAGGAATCATTGTTCAGTAGGTGTGAGAGCATTCAGTAGGAATCAGTGTTCAGTATGTGTGAGAGCGTTCAGTAGGAATCAGTCTTCATTACGTGTGAGAGTGTTCAGTATGTGTGAGAGCGCTCAGTAGGAATGATGGTTCAGTATGTGTGAGAGTGTTCAGTAAAAATCAGTGTTCAGTTGGTGTGAGAGTGTTCAGCAGGAGTCAGTGTTCAATACATGTGAGAGTGTTCAGTAAAAATCATTGTTCAGTTGGTGTGAGAGTGTTCAGCAGAAATCAGTGTGCAGTACATGTGAGAGTGTTCGGTGGGAATCAGTGTTCAGTACATGTGAGAGTGTTCAGTGGGAATCAGTGTTCAGTTCATGTGAAAGTGAGTGGCTAGTAGGCATGGGAATGTAGAGCGGTTGTGAGCATGTGGAGCCACTCTGGCACCACACCTACTTAACACTCTCATACCAAGTGAATACTCTCACTCCCACTTGGTATGAGAGTGTTAAGTAGGTGTGAGAGTGTTCAGTAGGTTTGAGTATTCAGTTTGTGCGTGTTCAGTAGGTTTGGGAGAGTTCAGTAGGTGTGAGAGTATTTACTTGGTATGAGAGTGTTAAGTAGGTGTGAGAGTGTTCAGTAGGTTTGAGTATTCAGTGTGTGAGTGTTCAGTGGGAGTGTGAGTGTTCAGTAGCTGTGAGAGTATTCAGTAGGAGTCTGAGGGTTCACTAGGTGTTAGAGTGTTCACTTGGTGTGAGAGTGTTCACTAGGTTTGAGTATTCAGTGTGTGAGTGTTCAGTGGTACTGCGAGTGTTCAGTAGGAGTGTGAAGGTTCACTAGGTATAAGAGTGTTCAGTTGTTATGAGAGTGTTCAGTAGGATTGTAGGGGTTCACGAGGTGTGAGACTGTTCAGTAGGAGTGGGAGAGTTCAGTAAATGTGAAAGTATTCACTTGTTATGAGAGTGTTAAGTAGATGTGAGAGTGTTCAGTTGGTCTGAGTGTGTGGAATATTCATTGAAACATTTTACATTTGGAGAAAGCCGTTCATATTGTATCTCATTATGAATGTACTAAAGGAAGAGAATGATCAGTACTGCTTAGGTCAACTTCACAGTTTCTTTGAGGTCTTTGTGTACAACCCTACCATGCTGTTTATGTGATTTTCTGTTGTTTATGGTATTATTTTAATTTTAAGACCTGATCAGTAAATTTATGCATATGCAAGAGTTTATGTTTTTCATTTGGCAGTAGACTGTTAATTTAGCCGAGAGAAATGTAAGAAGCATGCTCACAGTAGCTGTGTGCGACTGTAACCTGGAAAAGCCAGGCTTTAATAATGTACAACATAAGACAGCACAGAGCAATATGCATTTTTAATTACTAAAGTGACTAATATGTAGGTTCTGCTTTGAGGTTTTTGTATCATTAAATATGTATCTCTTTCCCTGCAGCTGCGTGGCTCTACACCTGAACAGCTCTGCAAGAGACTACAGGCTTTCTGTAGCATTGCACAAACACAACATGTACAAAAACATGTACACACCCCTCTGCAATATATAGGTATTAGAGTCGTGTTTACAGGCAAGCTGTGTGTGATGTTTCCTTTTTTCTTTGTGTGTGTGTGTGTGCTAAATGACACCTTTTGTGAGTAAGAAATGTATTTTTGAACTAGCTGCGCAAATATGGGATAAATGCATGCATTTCTGTTCATACGTCTGAAAAAAAAAATATGTGAACGTTTAAAAAAAGAAGTGTGATTAAAGTCTGCGTGATGACAAAAGTCAACATGATTTGGAATTCATGAGCTTTTTATTCCCTTTTTATTTCCCCCATTGTGTGCGGCCATTGTGTCTTCAAGCAGGTGCCTAAACACCCGTAAGAGTGTCATTTAATATTACAATTGAGAAGAGTCTCTGTCGCATTATTAAACTTTGGCACAAACGCGAAAGAGGTCCTTTACTGTTCGTCTGTCACAGTGGAATAATGATATTTCTGTATATACAGACACTGAACAGGCAGGGAGAGACGGCTAAACCTCAGAAAGGTGATACATGTGGCTGTTACACTTGTTAATCTCCAATATTCAACCGATTAGCTCACAACAAATAATCAGGTCTGAGTCGTCTGTCAGTGGCCCAGGATTAGAAATGAAAGCTGCAGCTATGGGGAGACGAGTAACTCTCTGATCCCATTTACTATGAACCGGCTCCAACATTAGAGACTCGTGTCCTACTTCTCAATCGACGTCCAGGGGATATAGACCTAATGAATGAGGAATCTGAAAGCCCTGCCACAGCGTATTCCACATCTACGATATTATGATATTCAAATATTTTAGTGCGCGTAGGGTGGGGTGGGATGATGTGGGGGGGTTAGAGAGAGATGCCTTCACTGTAAGATAACATTGACTCTAGAACAGATTATAATAATAGCAGTTGTACAGAGTCCTACCTTAAGTGATTTCATTTTTTTCCCCCATTGGGGGCACGTATTTAACGGGTACTGGTGTCGTTATGAGTGGCTTGTGGTACAAATAGTTAAAGTTGTGAAAATGAGAAGAACCAAAAAAAAAAACTCAATTTAAAACCCAATTTCAAAGTCATTACCTTCTGCTGTCTATTACCACAGCGGTGGCTGGGAAGCAGGATCGTACGGGTTAGAAACGCTTACAGAAGCAGGATCGTACGGGTGTTAGAAACGCTTACAGGATGTCTCTCTGTCCCAGAGTCATTAAGAAATCAAAATTCACTTTTTCCTCAATTTACTCAATACTTCATAACCATACGAACACGTCTTAAAGTACACATTCCATAAACTTGTAAGTTTTTTTCGATTTAGATTCGACATCGTTGTGTACCAGTGGGCGTGTATGTCGATCAAATGTCCTGTGAATAAAAGGACATTACTTTCGACATCTTTTAAGAATAACAGATGTAATGTATAATGTATTTCCAGTGTTCTCCAGTGGGTTTGTAGCATTTTCAGTGATTCAGTGTCAGCTAGTTATTTAAGCAGTTGTGTAGCGCACCAGCGGCAGCCTCGGCTACTTGTCTCGGTGTACGAAGTTGCAAGGGTACAAAGTCAAAGGTGTCTATCTGCGGGTGTCCATCGAGGCTGTCTGAGAGCCTGATGAGTGTTTTTGTTTTTGATGCCTGCCCTCACTTCATTGCGTAGGATTCCTCTTGTCCTCCCTAGTTCCCACCATGTGTTTCCTTCCCATTCCTGTCCTCTCTCCTCTGCCCAGGTCCCAGTCAGGTAGGAGGTTTGCTTCCCACCAACATGGCCGGAATATCTCTAACCTGATCTTCCCTCCCAGATCCGCTGGTCTTGATCTCTGTGTGGCTGGTGGCCTCTGGAACTGCCAGTCCACCGTCCAGAAAGCAGACTTCATATCAGCCTATGCCTCCCACCTCAACCTTGACTTTCTTGCCTTAACAGAAATGTGGCTCTCACAAGAGAACACAGCCACCCCAGCTGCCCTTTCCTCTGCCTACACTTTTTCCCACACACCCCAAACCACTGGCAGAGGAGGTGGCACAGGTCTCCTAATCTCATCCTAATTGAGATGTAGTGAGATGTCATTACATTACATTATTGGCATTTGGCAGACGCTCTTATCCAGAGCGACGTACAACAAAGTGCATACCCATAACCAGGGATAAGTTCGCTGAAAGACCCTAGAGGTAAGTACAATTTCAACTGCTACCTGTACAACAAAGATAAGGACAAGGGCCATTTTTATTTTTTTTTTATTTTTTTTTATTTTTTTTTTGAACAAACAAACAAACAGAGCAAAAGTCACCAAAGTTAACTATCCAAACACTGCTTACCTAGCCAACTAAAATACTGATACACAAGTCACAGAGACAACAATTAAGGTTCACAGGGAGGTAGGGAGGGATGGGGAGAGGTGCTGTTTGAAGAGGTGTGTCTTCAGCTTGCGCTTGAAGGTGGGGAGGGATTCTATAGTTCTGACCTCAACGGGGAGTTCGTTCCACCACCGTGGAGCCAGAACAGACAGTAGTCGTGAGCGTGAGGTGGAGGTTCTGAGAGGGGGAGGTGCCAAGCGGCCTGTGGAGGCTGAACGAAGAGGTCTGGCAGGGGTGTAGGGTCTGATGATTTTTTGCAGAAAAGCTGGGGAAGACCCTTTAACTGCTTGGAAGGCTAGCACCAATGTTTTGAATTTGATGCGAGCCATGACAGGCAGCCAGTGGAGGGAAGTAAGCAGGGGGGTGACGTGTGAGTATTTGGGAAGGTTGAAGACCAGACGAGCTGCTGCATTCTGGATGAGTTGGAGGGGTCTGATGGCAGACGCTGGGAGGCCAGCCAAGAGGGAATTGCAGTAGTCCAGGCGGGACAGAACCATCGCTTGGACCAGGAGCTGGGTCGAGTAGTGGGTGAGAAAGGGGCGGATTCTCCGTATGTTGTATAGGAAGAACCTGCAAGACCGGGTCACCGCCGCAATGTTCTCGGAAAGGGACAGTCTGCTGTCCATCACCACGCCGAGGTTCCTTGCACTGGGTGACGGCGTGAGTGTGGTATCCCCGAGGGAAATGGAGAGATCCAGATGGGGAGAGGTATTAGCAGGGATGAATATCATTTCAGTTTTACCTGGGTTGAGCTTTAGATGGTGGTTGTCCATCCAGCTCTGGATGTCCCTCAGGCAAGCAGAGATACGGGCTGAAACCTGCGTATCAGACGGCGGGAACGAGACGAAGAGTTGGGTATCGTCCGCATAGCAGTGGTAGGATAGCCCATGTGCAGTGATCACAGGGCCAAGGGAGCGAGTGTAGAGAGAAAAAAGAAGCGGGCCAAGGACTGAGCCCTGGGGAACTCCTGTGGCGAGGGGCCGAGGTGTCGATACCGAACCAGCCCAGGCAACCTGGAAGGAGCGACCAGAGAGGTAGGACTCAATCCAGTCCAGGGCTGTGCCACAGATGCCCGTTGCTGACAGGGCAGACAGGAGGATGGAGTGATCCACAGTGTCGAAGGCAGCAGAGAGATCTAGAAGAATGAGGACAGAGGAGAGGGAGGCTGCTCGTGCGGCATGAAGTGACTCACTGACGGAGAGGAGCGCAGTCTCTGTCGAGTGGCCCGATCTGAAGCCAGACTGATGGGGGTCTAGCAGGTTGTTGTTAGAAAAGAAGGAAGAAAGTTGAGTAGAAGCGGCTCGTTCTATAGTTTTAGAAAGGAAAGGAAGAAGGGATACCGGGCGGTAGTTCTGGATGATGGAGGGATCCAGGGTAGGCTTTTTTAGCAGCGGAGTGATGTGGGCCCTCTTGGAGGATGCCGGAAAACAGCCGGAAGACAGGGAGGAGTTGACAAGGGAGGTGACAAATGGGAGAATGTCAGGTGTGATAGTTTGGAGAAGAGAAGAGGGGATAGGGTCAAGGGCACAGGTTGTAGGGCGGTGGCAGAGCAGGAGTTGAGAAACATCAGAGTCTGTAAGGGGGGAGAAAGTGGAAAAGGAAGGGATGGGCCTAGAGGGGGGGAAGGGCACAGTGAGGGGGGCGGTGGTTGTAAAGGATCTGCGGATGACTGCGACCTTCTCATCGAAGAAATCAGCAAAGTCATCAGCAGCGAAGGAGGACTGAGGAGGAGGAGGCGGTGCGTTGAGGAGAGAGGAGAAAATGGAGAAAAGTTTCCGGGGGTTAGAAGCAGAGTTCTGAATTTGCGTTTGATAGTATTTTGCTTTGGCGGCAGTGACATCGGAAGAGAATGCCGCCAGGAGAGACTGGTAAGTCATGAGGTCGGAAGCGTCTCTGGATTTCCCCCACTTCCTCTCCGCTGCGCGGAGGCTGGCCCTGGAGGTACGGAGGGTGTCAGATATCCAAGGACTGGGAGGGGATGTGCGAGGTGGCTTTGAGACAGGGGGACAGAGAGAGTCAAAGGCGGAGGAGAGAGATGAAAGGAGGGTGGCAGATGCAGAGTCAGCGGGGAGTTTGGAGAAGGATTCGAGAGGGGGGAGTGAGGCGGTGACGGTGCTGGCAAAGGAAGAGGGTGAGAGGGAGTGGAGGTTACGGCGGGCTGAGGAAGTGTGGGAGGGAGGAGGAAGAGGAGGATGGGGAGGAAGAGGGAGGGAGAATGAGATGAAGTGGTGATCAGATGTATGCAGAGGGGTAACCGTGAAATTGGAGCATGAGCAGTTCCTTACAAAGACAAGGTCTAGGACATTGCCCGCCTTGTGGGTTAGAGGAGAGTGTTGCAGGGAGAGGCCGAAGGAGTGGATTAGCGGTAGGAAGGCAGCAGACTGGGAGGCTTCTAGGTGGATGTTGAAGTCTCCAAGGAGAATCAGTGGGGTGCCATCCTCAGGGAAGGAGCTGAGAAGGGTGTCTAGCTCATCAAGGAAGTTTCCCAGGGGCCCTGGAGGACGGATGTCCTCATCCTTCTCCTTCTCCTCTTTTGAATTTCATGCGGTTTCTGTTACTTTCCCATGCAAACTCTTTATTATTGTTGTTTATTGCCCCCCGGGTCTTCTGGGGAGCTTCTTGGATGAGATGGACATCCACCTTAGGTCCTCACCAGACAATGGTACTCCCCTGATCCTCCTGGGTGACTTCAACCTGAACTCAGAGTCTACCCAGTCTACCTTTCTCTCCCTCCTTTCTTCTTTTGACCTTACCCTCACACTTTGCCCTCCCACCCACAAAGCAGGCCACCTTCTTGATCTAGTCTTCACAAAGAGCTGCACAACAACCAACCTCTCTGTAACACCACTCCATATATCTGACCACTCCTTCATCTTCATCCTCTTTTTCTCTTCCACTCTCCTCTAACACTCATCCATCTTTTCCACCATCCACTGTCACCTGTCGGCGTAACCTACGCCACCTGTCTACCTCTACCCTCTCATCTACAATCCTCTCCTCCCTACCAGAGTCTTTCTCTCGACTGTCTCCCGACGATGCTGCTACAACCCTCATGTCCTCCCTCTCATCTTCCTTTGACTCTCTGTGTCCCCTCACCACCAAATTAGCCCCCCCCCCCCCCCCCCAGTCCTATGACTTCCCACCACTTGAAGCTTAACCTTGGCAAGACTGAGCTTCTCAACATCCCTGCTAAGTCCTCTCTGACAATCAACCTCTCACTTTGTAGTATCCTCCTCCCATACGGCCAAGAATCTTGGGGTGTCTCTTGATAACTCCCTCACCCTCACTCCACACGTTCATGCCTGTTTTCCATTCTGGTTCCTCAGTGGTGGAATGACTTGCCTACCACTGTCAGGGACTCAGACTAAAAACACACCTTTCCAAACTATATCTTAGTCCTCCCTCCCTTTCCAATATCTCTCTTGTCTAACCAAAGAAAAAAAGAAAACGTATGATGACTGTTTTTTGTTTAGAACAGCCCCTCATGTCCATTTTACTAGTTATGGATGTGATGCTTTAACTTGTAGAAGAACCTATGCACTTCGCTTTGGATTAAAAGCATCTGCCAAATTAGTAAAATGTAAAATGCAATGTAAATGTCATTAAGTGCTCACTGAATGTATATAGTATGTGTTGGAGGAGAAAGCAGCAAAAGGCTCTGTATGACCATGAAATGGAAAGAGGTATCTAAAGAAATGTCTCAACCTAACTGACTGAAAGACTGAATAATTGATCGCTAATCAAAAGTCGATACAAGAAATGTCAATGAGGGAATATAGGCACTGTGCAAATTGTGATTAAAGTGTGATCATTCTCCTAAGCCGTGATGGAAAACTGTCATGGCCGGGAGTCATGATGTACCTTTCTCAGCTAAAAGGGGCCTAAACACATCTTGTAAACAGAAAACAAAATGGCGTCCGCATCGATTCCACACAGTTCTGCTGTTCTAGTTTCTTTAGTAATTGTTTGGAAATGATTACTTAACACTTAAGGCAAAGCTTTAATGTGTTAAGTAATAATGCTTTGAGAATGCTTTGCTGAGCTCTTAAAAGCATATACCCCACAAAGGATCTCCTCACTGTCTCAGTAAAAAAGTATGTTAACAAAAGGGGATGAGGCAATTGTGGCTAGCGCTTAAATTTTATGTTAGAATTTTCTGGAATATATCAGGACCTCTGACTGTGCCTTGTGAAATCTCATTTTAAACCACAATTTAAAAAAAAACTTTTGTAACTAATTTTACATATATTATTGCTTTAGCCAATATTTATTGTCTTTATTCTGTTTATTTGTTCATTTCATCTAATACTATAATCTGTAATTTTATTGTCTGCAGTATGAAAGAAAAGCACTGTACAAAAAATTATGAAACGTTAGTTACTTTATTATAACAAAGCCTTTAAAGAACCATGATATACAGTATGGAAAATGCAAGATTTTGCACAATTAATTACTTTTGTAAGAGACAAATATTAGATATATAAGTATATTGTATAAAAAGTCAAATGACACATTGGATATTATCACAGAGGCCTGGCTGGTGTGGACACTAAAGGGAACAGTTGCCTTTTGTTTACATGAGGGGGCAGGGCCTGTGGGAAAGTCACTGGGAGGGAATTCTGGAGGTCGGGAAAGGCTTGGCTGGGATGTAATTCCAGAATTCCAGAGGCCGGGAAAGGCCTGGCTGAACAAATGCTCCAATATCGCAACCAGCAGAGCTGGAGATGGGCAGCTTGGAAACCTTCTCCCATGATTGGCTGGTGGATATAAGTAGGTAAAGCCATGACAGGCTACTCACAGGGACCAATCAATAACTCAGTAATTACTATCATTATTTTAAATTTTAAATCGACTCTATCACATTCTTCTGCTTGCTTTCTTTTTAGATACTTTTGTCTTATTTTTAAGTATTTCTGTAAGTGGATAAAGCGCTTGATTCCTTATCTCCTGGGTTCTCCTGAAGGACAACAGTATGCTTCATGATAGTATGCATCACTAGTATGCCGCATGTGTAGAGCAGGGGTGTCCAATCTTATCCGAAAAGGGCTGTAGTGGGGAATTAACTTCATATAGGTTATTATGATTACTATATATTTTTATTTGTAGCTTAATTAATGTGAAAGCAGTAGCCTGGATGCATACTATGTATGGATGCAAGTACTGTATGTCTGTATTATTTCCTCATGACAATGCAGTGCATTTGATAAACAGATTCTCCGTTATTTTGTGAATAACGTCATGTTATGTATTCTTATGATTGAATAATAATATATTTGATTTGATTTATTTGATTTATTGAATGTTGCTTTTCTGAGCATGGAATACTGAAAATTTCCTCCGTGTAAAAGGGATTGCAAAAGAGGTTTATGCCAGCATACTCTAGGTGAAGAATAACCTGACCACCACTGCTAGTTCCTTAACATCTTTCCATTAGTCACATTGGGAAAAGTTCATGTCCTATTTTGTGTGAATTATTTATGCCTTTTGCGTCTATATACATCTGAAGATGATTTCTGTGGCAGAATCCTCATGTTGTTGATATTTTAGTGGAGTCTCCTGACACCAGCTTCACCTCAACAGTGAACAAGCTGCTCCACCTAACTGCTTTCCAATAAATAGAACATATTATGGCTGTCGGTCATGAAAAAAGCAGAAGAAAAGAAGGACACTGAAAGAGAAAAAGTGGCTCACTAATTAATTATGTACCTCACGAAGCTGCCCCCTCTCTCTCTCAACCCAAGGTCCTTGTTCGATGTTCGCTAACATGAGTTTTGCATCAGGTCTTTTCTGTTTCACTGAACGTGAGGACAGAGGCTTTAGCGGATTGTACCAGACCAAGAGCAGTATGAATGTGTGGACCAGGAGGCATGTTGGGAATGATCTCTCTCTCTCTGTCTCTAAAATTATATTCTTTCTTCTGTTCATTCGGTTCTTGTTTTATATACTCTGGTTGTGATGCAGGTGGTATGAGGGTCAGTGTTATTTGGGGAAAAATTGTAATGCCCTTTGTTTAAATACTTATATTAAATAAAGCTGTTTTAAAAGACAAAGTCACTCTGTCTCTCTGTCGCTCAAATTCAAATTCAAAGCTTGATTGGCACACTGAGGATACACTGACATTGCCAAAGCATACACAGGCATAACAAACATAACACATAAGCAAATTGAACGACAATAAACATACAGAATAAATGAATCATATTCTCCATCTACAACATACAATCGGTAAGTCTTTCTCTCTCTATCTTCCTCAGTCTTTCCTCCCCCTCCTCTCTCTCATGTCTTCTGCTCCCTCTTTTTCAGAGTGGGATCTGGTTCTGTTTAGCACCAAAGGTTCAGCTTTTGAAATGACTTTTATCAGGCAAGTCTCCTTTGTGTGGCTTATTATTCTGATTCTACTGCGCAGTCAATCACTTGATTTGAAATTGGGAGGAAGACAGGAGTTGCGAGATGAACAAATATGAATTCCATCTTGAATCTGCTCTCGAAAGTGTTCTTTTGCTGTCATGTGGGTACAGTTCCTAAAGAGGGGATGAGCGTTTATTGCTGTTATTGAATTTGGATTAAGGCAGTGTCTGGTGACAAGAACTTACCACATCCTGCATGCCCCACCAAATATTAAAGGACCTCCAATACTGGCACTCACTGATCCAGTCACAGTGTTCAAACCCAGCAACACTTTCCCCATTTTCATCAGTACCATCAGAGATTTTTCTATAATTCAATAATCGATTTATACAGCTGGATATTACAATAGCTAAGATTTGTGCGTTAAAATATTGTTACAAGACCATTGTAAATCCCTTCCTATCATTGAAAAAGGCTCATTGATATGTTGACTCTGCCTGTATTTATAGTCCTTAAATTCGGGTTTCAAAATATACAGTGGACGGCCTGACACTCTGTACCAAAACATTGCATAATTGTACTCTAATTCAAGCTCATTGGTTCTAATTGGCACAGCCAATGGCGTTTCAACGTCAGCACATTTACAGAGAAGGGGGAGGGATAAACAGTGTTGTGGTTTGAACGTGTTTGTTGCTGCTATTCCTCTCTTGACCATTAGAAATCTGAAATTACCTATTGTACCTTTAAGGATGAATTAAGAAGTCAGTTAAAGTAAGGGTACAGCCCCCAGCTGGGAACCAAACTGTAGGATCTAGCTTTGAGGATTGTAGGTGCCAGACATCCTCCATCTCAAAAACAGCTGCCCTCCTGGGGCATCATACACTCGATGGCTTTAGAGTTTCCAGTACAGAGAATAGTGTGATTAGCTAAACAAAGAACATCTAGTGAGTGGCAGTTCTGCACGCAAAAACATCTTATTAATGAGTGAGGTCAGAGAATAATTGGCAGACTTCAAACAAACAGAAAGTGGCCAAATAACTGCTTTTTGCAACAGTGGTATGCAGAAGGGCATGTCTGATTGCACAACACGTTGAACCTTGAAGCAGATGGGGTAGAGCAGCAGAAGACTCTGCCAGGTTTCACTTCTGTCAGCTAAGAACCGGAGGATGTGAGACGGGTGCGTGGGGGTTGGACCCAAAATGCACGACTCAGAAACAATAGTAAGATAAAGTCCCGTTAGGGCTTTATTCGGGACGAGTCCCAGGAGCGTAGTCAATACAAACAAAGTCCATACACGAAGATCCAGCCAAACAAATACAAAACGAACAAAAAGCACGGTGCCGAGGGAAGAGGCAATCTCGTAGTCGGTAGGCGTGCGGGGAGGTCCGGTAGCAGGAGAGCAGTCAGCGGGGCAGATGAACAGGCGGACGGCAGGCAGAGGCGTAGTCGTGGGCGAAGCGGGAGTCGAAACCATGAAACAATCAGCGGGGCAAAAGTACATAAACGGTAGGCGGGGACGTAGTCGAAAAACAAAACGAAGGTCACAAAACAGAAATCAATGGTCGATGGTCAGTAACAGGCGTGGATCGTAACGTGTAATCAAGACAGTAAGTAATGCTCAAGGGTTGCGTGAAAAGACAGAGGCAGACAATTTCGCAGTGAACAGTTGCGCGACTGGGCTATAAATGCAGGTGTAGACAGGTGTAGACAATTAGTAAGAGCGTAGCAAGGAAATGGAAAACAGGTGCGATGGATGACAAGTTTAACAAGGAGATTAGTAATCGTTAGTAATAAACCTATCCTGCCCTAGCATTAGTAAATTAGTAAATGACATGCACGAGAAACGTAAGGTAACATGAACACATGATTAGTCTTGTTAGTTTCTACCCAATCCTGATCTAGCGTTAGTAGTTTTAGTAAATAGACAAATAGAACATAAGGGGAGTGAAGGACAGAACGAGAGAGAGAGAGAGAGAGAGAGAAGGCGGAACGCAAGGTTTGCGGAAAAACATGTAAAAGTGTATGCATAACAACGACCAGTTAACTTAACAATAAACATGCATCGAAACATAACACAAAGCGAAACTAAGACGACAATCACTCAACATAACCAGGTAATAAAATCGTAACGAAACATAACTAAACAACATGACGAAACTTGACAACATAATACATGATAAAACACTACGTGACTAAGACAACATGAATAAACATAAATCAACATAAAACATGGTGAGACAGACCTGAAACGTGACAGGATGAGGCTGCAGTGGGCCAGTGTGATCACCAAACCTCAACAGTTAACCTGGATTTCAGCTGCAACATGCTTGAGACATCCTTGTCAACAGTTCAGGCTGGTGGTGGTGGTATACTGGTGTGGGGAATGTTTTCTCGGCACACATTAGAAACCTTAATACTAATTGAGTATCATTTGAATGCCACGGCATTGTTGCTGACCATCTCTTTATACCTATGGTCTACAAAGCACACATCATCTCAAGCTTGTTCCACAAACAGGACAGTGACTTCAGTGCCTTCAAATTGCCTACACAGTCCCCAGATCTCCAAAAGAGTACCTTTGTCATAAGGTGGAACGGGAGGTTTGTGGTATGAACATATGGCCAGAAAATATGCAGGAACTATGGATGATATCAATTTGGCATGTACCATGTTGGTGTGTGAGTGTGTGTGTGAAAGGGTGAATGAGAAGCATCAATTGTACAGCGCTTTGGATAAAGGCACTATATAAATGCCAACCATTTACCATTTACCATTTACCAAAATCCCTAAGGAATGCTTCTAGCACCTTAGTGAATCCATACTGCAGAGTAAACTAAATAGATGTACCTGATAAAGTGGCTACTTAATTCTACTTCAGCCATCAGCAATCACATAATCAGTGAATACAAGTGAGCCAGTGGCAGCCATAACACTCCCCCACCAACTTTCCCAGATGAGGGTGGGTGATTTGGATCCAGAACAGTTTCTTTCTCCACACTTTCTTCTTTCCATCACTTTGGTACTGGATAATACTTCTCATCTGTCCATTAGACTTTGTTCCAGAACTGTAGTTTTTTAATGTACTTTTTCATAAACTCTAATCTGGCCATTCTGTTCTTCAAGCTTACCAGTGGTTTGCATCTTGTGGTGAACCCTCTGCGGCTATGCCGGTGTAGTCTTCTCATTATGGTAGTCTTTGACACATCTATGCTTATATCCTGGAGAGTGTTCCTGATCTGTTGGAAAAGGGATTTTTCTTAACAATTGAAAGTATTCTTCAGTTTTTCACTACTGTGGTCTACCAGGTCATTTGCTATTGCTGAGCTCACCAGTACATTCTTGCTTCCATGTGACATGCCCAATGTTTTGGTGTCTCTGGTTGATTTATTCTGATCATGATCATAGCTTTATTGGTATTAACATGTATTTGGTCCTCAAGATTATAAACAAACAAAAGTAAATTCCACTTGTGTGTGTGCACAGACAGTGCAGTCTGTAACAATTTGGACAGTGACACAACTATATACAGTTTATATTTCACAGGTAATTCCCACAGTAGTTTCTAGCTTTTTTTGGTGCCAGCAATTCAATCTTTTTTCTGAAGCAGAAGCTGTATCTTACAGTTTCTGCTTCAACTGGGTCATGAATTAATTTTAAATTAAGTGTGTTCACTCGTCTATTTTAAGGTGCATTGATTGGTGGCAGATTCGCAGATTTCTACTGCGACTTTATTGAAAACAGAACCAGTTTTTCATGAGCCCAGCAAATTCCTCCTTTCTTTCTATTTTAGACCACGCTCCCTGATCAAAGTATGGGAAACCACAGATCTCTTACAGGTGACAGGTGTGGCTCTGATTTCTTCCCCTTGAAATGACATCTGTGTGGATTTAAAGAGCGTTTGTCCTGAGTAATGTTCCATAACATTCTTCTGTGGTAGAGTCTATAACACCCAGCACGCCAGTCTATATTTGATGTATTAAGCTTGCTTTCTTTTTAGACTTTGAATAAAGAGCCTATTAGATTTTAATAATATTTGAGCTGCCAACTTTGAGGGAGACATCACATCTGCCACATTGGAAAAGGATTTCATGATAAGGCTCCTATGGACCGGAACAACCTACCAACGTCTCTGAAATCTATACAGTATTTAAGTTCATTTAAAAATGCTCTTATTTTCTACTGTTATGGCTATGTAGATTTCTTGGTGTCTGTGTGTGTGTTTTTTATTGTCCTTTTATAATTAGTCTAATTGTAGCTGTTTACTATTTCTGTTATTTGTTGCTTAATGTGTTGTATATTATGTTGTTTTCTTGTCTTTTGTCAGAACCCCTCAAAAACGAGGGTTTATCCAGATCATGAATACATTTCTCACATCAATCACAGGAAATGCATCTTTTCTGCACACGCTCAGTTTATGGTTAGCGTGTAGAGTTGGTGAAGGAGGGCTTGTACAGGCCTGATACTATGCTGGGGCACTCTAAAAGGCTTCAAACGTGCTCCTCACCAGCAGTACCGTGAGCAGTTCTCTGAAAGATGAAGCTAAAATACCACATTAATGTAGGTGGCTACTTATTTTGAATAGATTTTTATAGCATGTTTGTATTGAACATGTTTGTCTGATCTTGATTCAAATACATTTCACATGTGTTCACGTGCGCCTCACAGCAAGGAGGTCCTGGGTTCGAATCCCCGTCGGCCGGGGCCTCTCTGTGCGGAGTTTGCATGTTCTCCCCGTGTCTGCGTGGGTTTCCTCCGGGTACTCCGGTTTCCTCTCACAGTCCAAAGACATGCAGGTTAGGCTGATTGGAGAGTCTAAATTGCCCGTAGGTATGAGTGTGTGAGTGAATGGTGTGTGTGCCCTGCGATGGACTGGCGACCTGTCCAGGGTGTATTCCTGCCTTTCGCCCAATGTATGCTGGGATAGGCTCCAGCCCCCCTGCGACCCTGTTCAGGATAAGCGGGTTAAGATAATGGATGGATGGATGGATGTGTTCACGTGTGTGTGTGTGTGTGTGTGTGTGTGTGTTCAGGCCAGTGTTACGTGAAAGAAACTAGATGCCATATCAGAACATCGTACGAATGTTTGTATTTTAGTGTGAATTATTTTTTTTGTTGTATCTTAATATCCAAAACATTAGCAGTTAAAAACATGTCCGCTGTTTAGTAGATGGCAGCACCTGAAAAAGGACTTCAAAAAAGAACAGAAGTGTGATTTTGACTATAAGACCGGTAAGATCAGCCAGTAACGAAGGGAATATTCCAGCACTTTAATCTCACGATACATTCCCTGAATCATTTATGGTGCAGAACCACCGTACAAATGTGTTGCACTCGTCAAAGATTTCCTCTCTCTCACACACTCTTTCCCTCCTTCTCTCTCTCTCTCTCTCACAAACTCTCTCCCTCCTTCTCTCCCTGTCTCACACTCTCACACATGCACACTCTTTCTCTTTCCCTCCTTCTCTCTCCCACCTCTCTGACACACACACTCTCTATCTCCCTCATCTCTCTCGCTCTCCCTCTCTCTCTCCCCCTCTCTCACATACTTTCTCTCTCTCTCCCCCTCTCTCTCTCTCTCACTCTCTCCCTCTCTCTCCCTCTCTCTCTCTCTCTCTCTCTCACACATTCCTGTGTCGCTCAGAAGACGTGGTTCAGGTCCTCACTCCTCTGGCACCAGACGCTGGTGAAGATCTGTGACAGATGGGGTGAAGTTGCAGCCTGAGGCTGAATGTGCAGAACTTTCCAGAGAGTGCCCATATTTACCTGATCAGAGAGGGGGGGGGTTGCGGGGGTGGGGGAGGAAGCTGGAGCCCGGCTGCCTGTCATAGCTGACACCGAGCCATCTGCCGTGGACCTGTGGCAGCTTTAGATCAGCCCCGCCTGCCACTAGGCCTGGCCCAAACCAGACACAGATCCACACAGGCCTTACTACGGCTACTCAGGTCCCCAACCTCCCTCTTTATTCTCTATGCATGCAAGGGGGGGGCGAGGGGGGGGGGGGGGGGGGTGTATAACCACATTCATGTATCCCATATGTGGTGCCACATCGAATTTCCGGGAGAATCCGTTTTTATCCGTTTTCATCCTTTGTGTGGAGTGACGCGGTGCCGGAACTCTCCCGCGTCTCCCACGTGACGGCAGCCGGGCTGTGACTTCAAACATTCGCTGTCGGCTGCCTCTCCGCCCAGGTTGCCAGGTTATGGCAGAGACCTCACAGTGGCCACAGGGGCTGTGAGCAGGGGGTAAGAGCGGGGGGTAAGAGTGCTTCTGGACTAATTGGGCAGCCATCCATGAATTGTTTTGCAGTCGAGAGGGCCCTGCTTTTTCACTCGCCTTCTTTGCAAATGAATGACTCTTGTGTAGGGCGCTTTAAGTGAAGGTATTAATAAGCGCTCTGGCAGGTATTCCCCCGATTCACAGAGTTACATTTGCATTTAATTAATCTTGAAGAAAGCTGCAAGATAAACAGCTGTAATTCAGACCAGCAGTGGGAATATGTCCTGTATGTTGCCACTGTACTCACTGTGTGTATGTGTGTGTGCATGAACAAAAAAGACTAAATATACAGCAGCATTAAAAGACAAAAATAAAACAAACCAAAAAAGCTCAACCCAGCACCAAAGTAATGATTAATATTGTATTTACAGTTAACATCATCAGCTCTTTAAAAATTCTGTGAGGGTCGATGAAGTAGTATAATTATAATTTAAAAATTAAATAGGAACACTTCATGGGGTAATTTAAGTTGAGAAAGGAAATTACTATGTGGTATTTCATCTAATTTTATGCTAGCACCGTCATGACAGAAGTGAAATACTGCACAATTGGAACACACCCTGTTTATTATCTTGTCATCGGTGGCTTTTCTGCAAATAGAAGTGTGGGGTAGAGAGGATGGGGTGGGTGCCAGGGCTTTCAGTTGCTTTCAGGCGTCTGTACTTCTCTCTGTTCCAAAATAAAGCAGCAAAATCACGAAAGAAAAAGCAATAAGGTGCCCTGTCTAAAAACATGCTTGGTGTTCATGCTAGCACAAAATTCTGGGCAAAATTGCAGTTTTTAAGGTCTTATTTTTATTTTGTTTCTGTTCAGGCCATAGCCATACCGCCATGCACCCTGTTCCTGCTGAAAGGCTGAAGGAAAGCAGGTGTGGGCCAGTAGGGGGTATCTTCCCTCTGGTTAAATAAACCCAGTGCAGTGATGGGGATACTGTGCAGTAGGAGATGTTGTCTTTTGGATGAGATGTTAAATCATGATTGATTCACTGTGGTCATTAGTGACCCCATGACACACTTCACAAAGAGGTGGGGGTTCCCAGGTGTCCTGGCTAAATTCTCAACCTGCCACCTACTCATCCCCGCCCAGGTGAGGTGAGTTTCTCCCTCATCACTGTAAAGTGCTTTGAGTGTGAGAAAAGTGCTATATAAATGCACCGGTTGTTTATCCCGTTTTTAATATCCTTCCCGTTGCTTATCAGTGGCAATTCAAACCTTTTGATTTAGCTTGTGTCGAATTCCTAGTTTCTGGGTCCAGTGATATTGAATGGCCAGTTTCGGATCCAGTTAGGGTGTAAAGGTGAGTAATCTAAGCCGCCAAACCAGTGTCCACCCGCCACACTACACCTTCTTAGCCCCTGCTTTGCTGGCCAACTAGCGCGCGGCTCTCCTGTTCAATGTGGGAGAGGCAGCATGTCTCTGATTGGCTGCCACGCTGGCGAACGCGCGCTTTACAAAGGGGAAGGGCCGCCTGGAGGAAGAGCCATGGCTCTTCCCAAAACACGCCTCCTCCCCGCAATTCTCAGGCGTTCATGTTGACTTTTCTTTTTCATCTTCACTTTTTTCTTGTTCTATTCTCTGAAATGACCACAGCATCACACAGAGCCAGGACAATGCAAGCAATTCAAAAATGAGTGAAAATGAGAAAGAGAATCAGAAAAAATTGTCTCGGCACGATAAGACGATTGTTTCAGCTTAAGTCATTTTAAACCTAATATTTTTTCATACTGTATGTGTAATGGATGTTTGTTGGTGGGGGGTGTAATGCTCACCCTTTGTATTAATAGACTTTGTGGAGGTTACGTGGGCCCACAGGCGCATCGCAAAACTGTCCTCCTACACAATCGAGCGCAGCTGTAATTTTGCCCCAGGCACACCTACCCACAGCCACTATCTAATGCATTTTACATTTCGGCGGATGAAAAAGAGAGGGAGGGAGGGAGGGAGAGAGGGAGGGAGGGAGGAGGACCTCTCTCTTTGTTCCCTTTGTAGCCCTCATCAGCTGACACATGGAAACTGTAGTGTATGGTTTTGTTTGCCTCTAATCTGTAATTAGGAATTCTGTGTACACGGGGGCCGGTACCTCACTCGCCTTTCCAGTTGACAAATATTACTGAGGCATCATGGTAGCTGAACACGGAAACCAGAATAATTATGTGACTAAAGCGCTATTTGGCATCACGTGAATGATGAATTGCCCCTGGTTTTTAACCCTTTTCTGATACCCCCCCCCCCCTCCCCAATCTGCTTTTCAACAGGGAGACGAGTAGAATTCACTTTTTTATTCGTTCCCCCAGTGGGGTTCATGCTGTGCTTCTGACAGAAAGTTTTACAAATAGTGCAGAAAAGGTGGAAACATGTGGAAGCTGAACTTGATTTGTGTAATGTAATGTAATGTAATGTAATGTAATGTAATGTAGTGTAATGTAATGTAATGTAATGTAATGTAATGTTTCATTGAAAACACGCTGCTGTACAGTACTACCAGCCCGTCAATGCCTGTCATTCACCACAGAACTGGAAACATTTTTCACTGGAAAAAAAGCCTGTCTTAGCAAGCGCTTTAGCCTTGTAAAAGGAGTATCTGACTTTGTTACAACGTGAGTAATGTTGCGGAGCTTACCCCGTTTTATGAAAACGAGCAGCACAGCTGTCCCAGCTGACCGGTAACGGCATCCCGTATGTCTCATACGTCCAGCTTTCATTGCACTTCCACCCATTTTTGGGAACTTGCCAAAGTGAATAGCTTTAAACCACATACTACAGTAACGATGAAGGATAATAGATCAATAAAAGAAAGAACTAACATCAAATGACCCGTGTTTTTTAATATCCCTGCAAAAAAAAAAGTTTTGAAACAGCTGGTAGCTGGTTGACCAGTTAGACCAGCTTCATACTCAACATGGTTTGACCAGCTCAAGCTATGTTTTGGAAGTTGGTAATAACAATAACATATTTGCATGGGCGTGTGCACTAAAAGGAACAAACTACAGCTTGTTGTATTTCTACTCAGTAGCCAAAATGCAGTAGTTATTCCATATATAGTTAACCTAGACATGAAGGTAGCTCATCAGCTCAAAAGAACACTGAATATTTGGCGTTAGTAGGCCAACTCTGTTTTATCAATTGATTATTCTTTGTAGTTATGGTGTACTCAAAAATGAATGGGAACATTCACTCTCTTGAAATAAAATTCGATATACTCCACAAAATTACTTGTATTATACAAAACTGAAGTAGAAAATATTACTCTTTAAATTACTGTTTGCTTAACAAGTGAAATCTTGAAATGAGTCTGAACTCATTTGTAATATTTTGTCTTATTTAGCAAAAATGTAATAGAACAATGATTTTAAGTCCAAACACAAGACCAAAATACTTCATGAGATTTACTTCTCTTTCTTTTTTTTTGCATTGTTCAGTGCTTATTTTGATCTTAACAGCAGGGAAAACTCAAGTGGAATTGCTCATTTGTTACTGCACAAACAGACTGTGTTTTGGCCTCGTTTGGTAATTTTGTGGTCTGCATTAAAGACATTCTCATTAACATGGTTGATAATTTTGTGGTCTGCATTAAAGACATTCTCATTAACATGGTTGATAATTTTGTGGTCTGCATTAAAGACATTCTCATTAACATGGTTGATAATTTTGTGGTCTGCATTAAAGACATTCTCATTAACATGGTTGATAATTTTGTGGTCTGCATTAAAGACATTCTCATTAACATGGTTGATAATTTTGTGGTCTGCATTAAAGACATTCTCATTAACATGGTTGATAATTTTGTGGTCTGCATTAAAGACATTCTCATTAACATGGTTGATAATTTTGTGGTCTGCATTAAAGACATTCTCATTAACATGGTTGATAATTTTGTGGTCTGCATTAAAGACATTCTCATTAACATGGTTGATAATTTTGTGGTCTGCATTAAAGACATTCTCATTAACATGGTTGATAATTTTGTGGTCTGCATTAAAGACATTCTCATGAACATGGTTGGTAATTTTGTGGTCTGCTTTAAAGACATTCTCATTAACATGGTTGGTAATTTTGTGGTCTGCATTAAAGACATTCTCATTAACATGGTTGGTAATTTTGTGGTCTGCATTGAATACATTCTCATTAACATGGTTGGTAATTTTGTGGTCTGCATTAAAGGCATTCTCATTAACATGGTTGGTAATTTTGTGGTCTGCATTAAAGGCATTCTCATTAACATGGTTTGGGTTGTGAACCAGGGGCTGTGTGAATGAAAACATTTGCTGCATTAATTTGTGTGACATTTGTGTAATATGCGTGATACGCATATTTGCTGTGTCAAAATATTTGTTTGTGGTTTTTACCCAACGAAACCCCCTTCATACCTTAAACACAGGCACTCTATTGGTCACACTAGGGGCATTTGGGTGGCTTTACCAAAGCACATGCTTGGACACTGAACATATAGCGCAGACACTCTTGGTTGATATTGACAGAGAGACCGTCTCTACACATGTCAGATTGACCAAGTCATGGCCCATTAAACAAATAACCGTATGCACAGTATATAAAATAACTGGGAATGGAGGTTGGACAGAACTGAAATGTTTCTCTGGTAACTTATGCTAATTCAAATAATTTAAATCCTTTCATTTGAATTGTTACGTACAGTATATGATTATTTCGTTATTTTGAAAGGAACTGCTCTCAATCTTTTTTATAACTGTGTTCAAGTGTACTACTATCTCTTGTCACGAAATTGCCAAAATTGAATCGGACAGTTTGACAATTCCGCCTTGATTACAAAATACAATGTGATGTAATAATTGTTAGGCCACATTATATCAAAGAAATATAAGTTAAGTGTTCTGTGTTTGATTAACATGGACATGTTTTCTCTTGATTTTCAACATTTATGCATTCTACCTGATCTAATATAAGAAAATGGCATGACAAGTCTACACACTGCCAGAACTCTGAGTAGTTTAGTAAACTGAGTAAACTTCTGACTTTACCCACAGAACCTGGAGAGCGGTGAACGCCTGACACTCACCAAATTAACACAAAACATTACTGCCACTACTGTGTGTAGATGCCCTGGTTAGCGATGTGGGTCAAGGGTCTGTTTGAGATTTTTGTCATCATTAACAGCAATCAAAAGGGTATTTGTAGAACATTCACTCTTTTATGCTTCCTGTGGGGCAGCCTGTAGCCTGCAGTGGCTCAGGCACGTGACTGGGACCCTGAGGGTTGGTGGTTCAGGCCCCGGTGCAGCGTTGCCCACCTTAGCCTCTGTTTTGCTCAACCAATCAGTGAATGAACACCAGGCGCTAGCAATAGATGAGCTATGGTCCTGCAAAGGTTCCCCATATCCAAATGCATATGACATAATAAATGTAAATAACTCATTATGTAATGAGAGTATGGCATCTGCTTTATATACCCTTAGTTCAAACTAACAAACTTCAGCTTCATGGTAACTCACTATATAATATTAATATAGTCAAATATATCTAATATCAATATTAGTCAACAAGCATGTTAAACTTATCTAGGGAATGTACTGCAAACGTTATTAATTTATTAATTTATTTGTGGCATTGTGGCAGTAAACCTAGTATTGTCTTATTTTCTGATATGCAAAGACCGCTGGGAAGTATGCCTGTGTATGTTGCTGTCCAAGTCAAGTGTCTATTTTCTATCATGTGACCATGCAGCATGATGTCACTGTTAGCTAGTTCTGGTGGCAACAGGTCAGGTAGCTGCAAGGTTGTGAGAATGAGAACAAAGAGCGGTCATAGCGAAGAAACTAATCAACATGCCTTATGAGCGCAAAGGTGGATCTCAGAAAAGAGAAAAACAATAAATAGATAGCTTTTAAAAAAACAGTTGCCGACTGAACCATGGCAAAGAAAACTACTACTAGCCTACGTTAGGGATATATCAATAACACTGGAGTGTCCCAAGCTGTGAAAATTCTTGTGGAACACTATTCGATAAAGTCTTCAGATGAGGCTATGGTACCACACGATAGAGATGAATGGTGGAGAGGCACCCTGCAGTTCATAGAGTACTACAGGAGAAAGCTGATTGGATGAGACATGCCTCAGGGTTCTCACAGTATTGCAGGAGAGAGCTGATTGGAGGAGAGATTCATCACAGCAGCTGGTAGCATATAGGTGCCTGGCAACAGGAACTAATGCAGCAGTTACCCAATGAACCCGGGCAGAATGAGTCCAATCACATACCACCACTGTGGGCACATGGGTGTAGTCAGCCAATCGTAAATAGCCATGATTCAAACCTGTAGCGCCAGGGGCCAACTGGCACACATTGTGCTCCTTTACCAGCTGTGCCACTCTGAATATTTGTCTCTAAATGAAATGGGACAGTTGACCGGTTTCTGTAATGGAGAAAGTTACAGAATTGACCAATGAAATTTAGTTTGGTAATCCCATTCATGAAAGGTGAAACCTTAAAGTGAAACAGTGAAATTCAGTTTTCCTCTGAATACATGCACTCATACCCCTCCCTGCCCTCCACACTCACAAGCCGGGCAAAAATATTCACAGCGCAGCGCTGCCAAAACGCTTATAGAGGCAATTTAATTCCTGACAAAACTGACATTGGTTAACCTGGACAGCTGCCAAATTCATCAGCCCCTCAAACTCAAATAGATCCATAAAAGGATGAACCCGGATTTATTTGACCTGTAAACCAAAGAATAGACACTGTCCAAATATTGGAAGTATTTCTGCAACTAAATAACCCCTGTCTTCACTCCACGAATGTGGGGGACTGCCACTGTAAATCAAATGTGCCCAGATAATAACAATCATAATAAGAAGAAGAAGACGAATAAAAAGAAGAGAAGAAGTCACAGAGGAAGAAGTAGAAAAAGAAGAAGAAGAAGAAGAGGAAGAGTAAGAAGGAGGAGGAGGAGGAGGAATTCTCAAGCCCCTGTCTGCTGGCCCCCGCCGGCAGCCCCCGCTCCCCCGTGTGTCTGAGAGAGAGGTGATCCGGACATGCTGGCAGTCACGCTCGAGTGTCACCTTCTCTTGACCGGAATTCGACTTCCCTAGCGAGGATTTCCCATCTGTTTCCCCGCCTCACACACCTAGCATGCAAACTGCGCGGTTACACGGCCTGTGGTCATCCTGCCCTGCTCTGGCTGTAACAGGGCTGACCCCCCTGCTGTCCTCCATCTGAGCCCCCCCGTTCGCCATGCGAAAACAGAAAAAACCCTCAATTATTCTGGGTGAACAGTAACGGAATCCACCATTTAAGGTTTCCCTGCTGGAATGGAAGCCATTTTGTGGCTGTGGGTTTTTACTTGAAAATTTGCCTCTTTAAAAAGAACAGTAAAAAACTGGACTGCACGTTTCAGCCGCTTGGTCTGCGCGTATTATTGACTGCTCTTCCAGGCAGTCTGAGCCGTGGCATCGCCTCACTGTACATGTTTTCAGTACAAATGGGCTCCCGTAATGAACGTGATGACTAACATCGCCGTACAGACACTGCCTCTGCGCACTGCTTAAAGCAGCAGCGTCGCAAACACCGCGCCAAAGTTAGTCACTTTATACTCTTTATAATAGCCTTTTTTTTTGTTAGCTAGTTTTGATGATGACATTTTAAGGTCAGGTAGTGGCCCATTTGTATATAAAGACAGGCTAAAATGTCCACTTTGGTTTACCGTGGACATGTACTCGTCCTCTGTGTTTATACAGCATTAACAAGCCCCTTTTTCATATGATTCTGGTATCTCAATCATGTCTTCTGCCCGCAAGAAATTAAATACTTTTCAGTATTTCAGTTTATCTCTGGCTATGTGAGAGTGAGAGCCTGGTTGTACTGTCTGGACACTGTGAGCACAGGAGCACAGCAGAGTGTTGGGTGAGAAATCAGCCAGTCTCCTGCCCTTCATCCACTTTCACACAGCAATAAGTACAGCTCTTTGAGAATAGCGTGTATATCAGCGCATACACTGGGTGAGGACGCATTCTAAAAATATGACTAAACCAGGTTCACCCTCAGCACGGAAAAAAGAAAAATGGCACTCATTTGATTACTCCCTGAGAGGCTCTTGTTTTATAAGGGCTTAGAATTTCACTCAATCATTCGCTGTGTTTGGAAAATTCCCAAAATAAATCATCTGCACTGTGTCTGCAGATGACTTATTGTTTTTATTTTATTTTTTAAATAATCTCTCTGAAAATCCTTTTAATTTGTTTTTAAACGAACATCGCTAATTCTATAATTCCAAGAATAATTCAATAATTCTACAATTCCAATTCCAAAACGCAATCACACTCTGCATTTCCTTTAGGAAATGTATATCTCTAGTATTGTATATATTTTTTTATTTTTCTTAAAATACATCTTTCTAAAATCATAAATTAAGCATGTGATACTGTTATTATTACATGTAACATTATGTTTCTACTCATAAGATAATGTAAAACTGAATGTTTCTATAGTGTAATTTTCTTCTCTTAAAAGCTATTACTAATATATTAATGCAATACTGTATATACAAACCTATTATTTATTTCTCAGTAAGAATTTGGAAGGATTCTTAGATCAGCATATTTACATTTTAACATTTATTATTATGCCATATTTTACACTGCCATTCTTATAGCTGTCACAATTTTAAATACAAAGAACCCAGAAAATGAGACTCTTTTATCGCGCAGAGTTAGGGGCTGAGGACAGGCTTTACTCCCGCAGCTGTTTTCCCTCCATTTTGGGGGAAACGGTGTAAATGACCCTCCCTCGTGAAGCCCTTAGTCTGCCCGTTAGCTGGGCCCACCTGGAGAACTTAACCCCCGCCATCACCCTCATACCTCCATGGAGTGCCTGGTTTGTGCGGTTAGGGGAGAGGGGGTTGTGTTTCTCTGTCCCCGGAGAGAGCTGGAGGTGCCCTTTGCTCTGGAGAGGAAATGGGGATCAAGGGTACAGAAACCTCTGTGCCCTCTTTCCTGTCGCAGAAGGCTACGCAGAGCACGCGCGGACGCTAATGTGCCGCGCTACCTAAATACCTTTTGGATATAAGAAGTTAATAAAGGAACTTCCAGTGCATCTATTACTCCCGCTGCACTGCATAACAAATTAGATTTAATAGGGTTCCTTCCCCCCACAGTCATTTCTGCCATTTGCTTTAAAATTTCAATTTAGTGCCTAATGCTTGGGTTTCCTATAATGTATTATATTGCTATATTATACCAATTACAGAAACTGCGAACATTAAATTAAAAGCATTAGTGCAATATTAGACTGTAGATCAACCGTTTGAAACCGGTTTTTGGTTCAAAGCGGCGGGCGAGTCATGCGGTGAGATTTTGCTACAGTAAATCCGACGAGTTAAAACGGTACAAAGAAAATGACCTCTGCAATTCTTCTCGGTTAAATATCGCAGAGACAGCCATTTTGTGAAGCCACTTCGGTTGTCCCTTTTTTCCTTTTGTGAAATCAGAAAGGAGGATCTTTGCTGTGTGTAATGCAAGAAAAAAATCGTCCCAGAGTTAATATGTGACCGCATCAATTTCCACACCAATTTAAAAACAACTTTTTTTTTTTTTTCCTACTTTTTGGGATCCAGGAGGAGTTGTTTATTTACATCTGCCAAAGTTTCTTTTGAGCAGCAAAGGTATGTATGTATGGCTTCCAGAATACTCAGAGGAATAGCCCCCTTTCTTCCACCTCCAGAATCCTGAAAGCACCCTCCAAACCAAATAAACAGGTGCTTCAGATGTTCCACTCCTTCCACCTCAGACACTCCAGTGGCTCTCCAGTCTAATAAATAGTTTTTGACCTTTTTTTGTGCCGCAGCCCTTTTGAGATGGACTGGTCTCTTCTCGTGCATCGGGAGGTGGGAAACCAGATGGTGAGATTCAGCGTGGTGAGTGATCACGTGACTGTGGCATGATCAGCCTTTCGCCACCAGCTTCCTGTCTCTCCCCCACCCTCACACAGCAGTTGGTGTCACTATGCCTTCTGCATGCAAGACCCCGCTGGGAAGACTGGGCACAGTGTCTGCCAAATAAATAAATAAATATACAAATAAATGCATTTGCGTTTGATCTGTACCCCATTACACGTATACACAGGAGTTCAGCCCAATGTTATCTCCATGTTAGCCTGAGCTAGCATTGCGTATTTCATGTATAAACTGGAGTTTAGCCCAATGTTATCTCCATGTTAGCCTGAGCTAGCACTGCTGATTTCATATATCTACTGAAGTTTAACCCAATGCTACCTCCATGTTAGACCGAGCTAGCACTGCCCATTTCATGTCTCCTGGAGTTTGGCCCAATGTTATCTCCATGTTAGCCCAGGCTAGCAATGCCCACTTCATATATACAGTGGAGATTGGCCCAATGTTATCTCCCTGTTAGCCCAGGCTAGCAATGCCCATTTCATGTATACACTGGAGTTTGGCCCAATGTTATCTCCCTGTTAGCCCAGGCTAGCAATGCCCATTTCATGTATACACTGGAGTTTGGCCCAATGTTATCTCCGTGTTAGCCCAGGCTAGCAATGCCCACTTCATGTATACACTGGAGTTTGGCCCAATGTTATCTCCCTGTTAGCCCAGGCTAGCAATGCCCATTTCATGTATACAGTGGAGTTTGGCCCAATGTTATCTCCCTGTTAGCCCAGGCTAGCAATGCCCACTTCATATGTACAGTGGAGTTTGGCCCAATGTTATCTCCGTGTTAGCCCAGGCTAGCAATGCCCACTTCATGTATACACTGGAGTTTGGCCCAATGTTATCTCCCTGTTAGCCCAGGCTAGCAATGCCCATTTCATGTATACAGTGGAGTTTGGCCCAATGTTATCTCCCTGTTAGCCCAGGCTAGCAATGCCCATTTCATGTATACACTGGAGTTTGGCCCAATGTTATCTCCCTGTTAGCCCAGGCTAGCAATGCCCATTTCATGAAGGTCCTCACAGCTTTCTCCCAATTACGGGTGAAATAAAATTGGAAACAAAAGTAACCATCGCAGTCCCCTCAAGGGCCCTCATTTATCAATATTTTCAGAAATCCGTGAGCTAATTTATGTGTGATCGGAAACAAACTTATCATGTTGCCAGATTTATCAAAGACGCATAGACACAAAAAAGCTTTTCTGAAGCGGAGATTGAAGTTCTGTTAATGGAAGTACAACAAGCCAAAACCATACACTGATCAGCCATAACATTGGTTGGCTGATTGGTGTATTTTATTTCTGTAGTGTAAGCAGTGAATTGTCAGAGCTGTGGAAGACTAAAGCCTGGAAATATAGCCTAGCTGTTGTAAAGACTTTCCCAAGTAACACACGCTATGCAACAGGTAAAAAGAAAACGGTTTCACATTTGGAACTTTCCTTCCCACAGTGATGTCTGCAAGGCAGCCGTTTCAGCTCCGCCAACCATAGATTATGTGTACATATTATTACTTTGCTAGCAACTTTTCTCAAATGTATTTTTCTGAAATGTATCTGTATTTATGTTATTGAGCTAGCTAGTTTGCTAAACCCGTCGCAATGAGTTTACTTTATTTCGACAAGCTGCTGCCTTCCAGGCTTCACTGAGGGAGTAGCCCATTTATTAGAAAACTTTGATAAACCCGCATTTCCGATGGATTTACGGCAAATTTCGTTTGGCTCACGTTTGTTAAATGAGGCTCATGTTTATTTAAATACAATCAGGCCAATTCGCATTAAACAGAAAAATGGACATGTCACCGTGAATTTACTAAATAGGATTCTGGATCCCCATCATTTTTAATAACACTTGCAGTTCTTACCCCAGACTGTAGTCACCTGATCTGGAGTTGTTACATCATTCACAGACCGTTACATCATTCACAGACCATTGCATCATTCACAGACCATTACATCATTCACAGACCATTGCATCATTCACAGACCATTACATCATTCACAGACCATTACATCATTCACAGACCATTGCATCATTCACAGACCATTACATCATTCACAGACCATTGCATCATTCACAGACCATTGCATCATTCACAGACCATTACATCATTCACAGACATCACCATTCCTGGAGTACACACCTCTACCCACGGATAGCCTGTTCTTATAATGTCTTTACCTTTCCAGTTCCATCCTGACATCACCTTGAAAACTTACCTGTGAAACATCAATGAGTTCAGATGCAATATCCACTGAGGCTCCGGTCCAATGCGCCCCATCAAATTCACCAGGGGCTGGCAAAATGCAAGCTCTAATTACAGGAACCCAGGACCGCCCAAACAATCGAAGATAAGAGATAAGGACCCTTGTGGGATAACACTGCAGGCATTTCCCTCTAACTAACATCGTACTTAAAAACGGTCATAGCAGTGCCAGGGCCAGTTGTACAGCTGCTACGTAAGAGCATTGTTTTTTATTTCCTCTGCATTAGCAATAAATCCACTGATTAAAAAATAAGATATAGTTGATATATTTAGATATAATTGAATGTCATGTGGATGGATTCTGGTGGATTCTGAAGGATTATCAAACATCCACCACATAGTTCCATTTCCCACACCCTTTACAAGCAGAATTGGCCAATTGTCATAATTTCATTAGATTATATAATCTCTGCTTGTTGTCTTCTGAATTAAAGGGGCAGTTGACCCAAAAATTTAATTAAAGTGTTTTTTCACTTAGCCAGAGTACTTTCTATCCATCCAGAAAGTTCTATGTCACTGGAATGTGACATATTTTCAAGATTACATGACTGTTCCTTATCAGATATGTATCATATATGATTATCGAAATCACAGACCACCTACCATTGCTCAGTTGCTTCCAGTTCTATTTATTTTATGTTTGGGACACTTGTATATGAATTATACAAAATAAATTGGGGTTTTAGAAATACACAATTATACAAACAATGTGCTCACCCCCTCAGTTGGCCCATACCATTGATGGATATATTTGATATTGATGAGGGCAATGCCATTTTCATCATAGTGATAGCCATTCCAGATGTATTTTCAATTGGATATGTGTGCGGAGCTGCCAGGGCAATTATTATTCTGTCAATTCATTATTATTTACTGTCTCCAATATATGTCTTTCACTGGAAAAAAATGAATTGATTGAAGTTGATACTTTCCCACAAAGGAACATTAATTACATTAGTGTTACTTGCTCTGTTCGGTGTATCATCAGTTACAAACCACAGTTTGTGTCAATTTCTATATTCTGAGATAAGTTAATGGCTCACATTGTCTACTTAAACTGAACTACACTTAGTGCATTGATCAATAAACATGCTTTGGTTTAGGCTGAAATTGACTCGTTTTTCATGATAGATTACCTTTTTTAATATCTGATGCATTTTCCTCTTGCATTGATCTTACCCAGTTAAGGCATGCTGTGGTTCAAAGCCTTCAGAGGAAAGGAGGAAGAAACCAGCAAGATAGCTACAGATTTAGCTAACCTTTAATAAAATGGATGCCATGCCTGCATCTCTTCAGCATCTCACAGTGCAGTGTAGCACAAACACAAGAAAGATGGAGCCTCAACCAGGGAAAAGGTGGGTTTAGGCAGCCTCAAATGCTTCTGTCTCCTCATGTAATCCCAGACAGACTCGATGATGTTGAGATCAGGGCTCAGTGGGGGCCATACCATCACTTCCAGGACTCCTTGTTCTTCTTTACGCTGAAGATAGTTCTTAATGCCATTGGCTGCATGTTTGGGGTTGTTGTCCTGCTGCAGAATAAATTTGGGGCCAATCAGATGCCTCCCTGATGGTATTGCATAATGGATTAGTGTCTGCCTACAGTACTTCTCAGCATTGAGGAGAACATTAATTCTAACTAAATCCCCAACTCCATTTGCAGAAATGCAGCCCCAAACTTGCAAGGAACCTCCACCATGCTTCACTGTTGCCTGCAGACACTCATTCTTGTACCGCTCTCCAGCCCTTCAGCAAACAAACTGCCTTCTGCTACAGCCAAATATTGAATCAGTCCAGAGAACCTGCTGCCATTTTTCTGCACCCCAGTTCCTGCGTTTTTGTGTATAGATTAGTCGCTTGGCCTTGTTTCCATGTTGGAGGTACGGCTTTTTGCCTGCAATTCTTCCATGAAGACCACTTCTGACCAGACTTCTCCGCACAGTAGATAGGTGTACCTGGGTCCCACTGGTTTCTGCTAATTCTGAGCTGATGGCATCTTCCGATTGCGAAGGGAAGTAAGCATGATGTGTCTTTCCTTGGCCGACCACTGCGTCTACGGTCTTGAACGTTGCCCATTTTTTTGTGCTACTTCAACAGAGCTTGGACAGCGCATCTGGAAACCCCTGTCTGCCTTGAAATTTGTGCCTTGGAGAGCCCTTGCTGATGCAGTATAACTACCTTGTGTCTTGTTGCTGTGCTCAGTCTTGGCATGGTGTATGACTTCCGACATTAAACCGTCTTCAGCAACCTCACCTTGGAAGCAGAGTTTGGCTATTCCTCACCCAGATTTAACCCTCCTACACAGCTGTTTCTGTTTCGGTTAATGATTTTGTTTCAACCTACATATTAAATTGATGATCATTAGCTCCTGTTTGGTATAATTGGTTAATCACACACCTGACTATAGACCTACAAAATCCCTGACTTTTTGCAAGTGTACCTAGAAGAATTGATGCTGGTCTGAAGGCAAAGGGTGGTCACACCAAATATTGATTTGATTGAGATTTCTTCTGTTCAATCACTTTGCATTTTGTTAATTGATAAAAATAAACTATTAACATTTCTATTCTTACTTTACAACATTTTTTAACACCTGCCTAAAACCTTTGCACAGTACTGTAGTTCTTACAACTAAGCTTGTTTACATGATATTGATTACCGCCATCACAGTTGTACCTGTCCAATCAGCACTAGCAATCAAGCTTGCTAGATGTCTAGCTATACTTTCCAAGACCGGCAAAATGTAATGAATCAGTGTGAAGTAAGCTACTAGCTTCCCAGCTACTTTGCTAGTTTCCAGTCATATTGTGTTGTGTAATTTCCATAGCTTATAAATATTGTTTTGAATTAAACTAAATGTTGTTCAAACTTGTAATAATTGCTAATCAGTTAGATCATCAAAGTTATAATCCATATGTTATTATATTCCACTATTAATTATTGTCAGTGTTAAGAAAGGTTAAAGAAGAACTTAAGCTATGTTTAAGCTATGTCCACATAAGGCTTTCTGTCCGAATACAGACACAGATAATGACATTCCCGCTAACCCTATGGCTAACTAGATAGCAGTTCAATGAGCCTGTCTCGTTTTCTTTAGCTCCGATTCCAAGTAACAGTGCAGGCTCTACAAAAGCTCCACTTAGCTGCCTGCCATTGTGATGAGCTTAATGGCCTGAATGGAGCCATTTGACTGAAAAACTATTTAACTTGTGCTCAGTTGACAAAATACATTTTGTAGCAAATATTAGTTGGACTGTGCAATTGCTATGACTCAATCTACAGAATGTTATGTGCTACTTGCAAGATTTTCAAATTCTCTGCTGAAAGAACAAGTGACAGGATTGGAATATTGTCCTGGAAAGCTACTGGTAGTGATTTGTTTGGAAGTTATGAATGAGATGCAGGTTTCTTTCCTCCTTTGGTGCCACTGGCCCTCAGATCTAAGATGCCACATGGAGCAGAAATCTGAAATCTACTTTAAATGCAATAACAGGGCCAATGCTCTATGTTTACTGTATGTAGTGTCAGAGCTGTCTAACATCCTTCACTAGGGCCCTCAGGTGTTCCTCCACAGCTGTTTCTAAATATAGCTTGTTCCTCAGGTGTTTCTGAACATAGCTTGAGCTGGTCAAACAATGTCAAGCTGTTAGCTGCTCTGGACTGGTCAACCAGCGAAACAATGTTGAACTGGTCAACCAGCTACCAACTGTTTCAAATCCTAGCTTGAACAGTTTTTTTTTTCATCAGGGAATTCATGAAATGAAACAAAATGTTGTTCCTGCAAAGCCGTTCCCTCTCTTATCCGTTCTATACGCCTATCACCGCGTGCGGTCGTCCCTAGAGGTGACTAAAGTGTACCTGTGTTTGGCGGACCTTGCCGGAGGTGGAGCTCAGGAGTCTCAGGCATGGCAGAGCTCTTGACGCACTGATGTGATGTGCGGCATCTAATCACGTTTACAATCGTCTCAACAGCTTGAGTCTGGGCAAGCACTCTCCGCTGATTTCCCCCCACTCATCTGACTGAAGACGGGAGGAGCCGTGGATGTGGGATGGAGATGCTCATCTCGAGAGCCAGTGATTAAAATTTGACCCCTTGGCTCAGAGGGGTGGGGGTGAGGGGGGGTTGTGGGCTGTCTGTGTGTGCCGGAACTCATTAGAATCTCATCTTCAGTAACAAAGAGGTGAGGTCCGGGATTCTTCAAGTTGTGATAACAATCAATATATTAGACTTTTTTCAAACATCTTGAAATATTCCCTATATTTTAATAAGACTTCTTTTCGTTTATGCTCTGTGCAAAGTGTACGCTCTGGCAGCTAATTATTTTCCAGACTGTGGACTTGTCGTGTAATTTCCTTTCGCTGTGATTGAATCATTGAGCAGTGCCTCATAAACAGAACACCCTCTCCCCCATAACGTGGAGAACACACTCTCCCCCATAATGTGGAGAACACACTCTCCCCCATAACGTGGAGAACACCCTCTCCCCCATAACGTGGAGAAAACACTCTCCCCAATAACGTGGAGAACACCCTCTCCCCCATAACGTGGAGAACACCCTCTCCCCCATAACGTGGAGAACACACTCTCCCCCATAACGTGGAGTTTGGAGATGGCACTCCTACCAGTTGAGCCCAACAATGTTTAGAGTGCTGCACTTCAAAGCGGCTGGATTATGTTAGTATACACTACGTCCTGGGGGAGGCCTTTGATGGAAACTTAGCACAGAGGCGCTCCTGATTATCGGCCATGTGCTCGTCTAAACCCGTGTCCTTCACCGTACATGCCACCATGCTGCTGGGCCTCCACAGTTTTTCTTCTATTCGCTTGGAAGAGTGTTTCGTTTATAACTTCTTGTTTGACACCTACCATCCCACTTCTTCACACACACACACACCCACAACCATCCAACCGTCTGTTTTTTTTCACACAATATCCATATACAAAAAAGAAAGATTTTGCAAACAAAATTTCTGCTGCTGGTTGTTTTGTTATGTTGTCCTCATCTGATGTTCTGTGAGCAGATGAAGGGGTCAGTGGGGAAAGGGGGGGGGTTGTGATATGATATGGGAGGGGCAGCAACAGAATGGACACCTGTCTGTAAGGGTGGCGTTATACAACATCCATGGGGAGGAGGGTGAAAAAGCCAAATAAAAATAAAAATAATAATACAGTCGGGCCCATTTGCATAATTAAATCCACATCAATTAGAAGCCTCAATCATTGGCTCTTCTTTGCCT
The DNA here is from genome assembly GCF_963514075.1 of Conger conger. Classification (NCBI taxonomy): domain Eukaryota; kingdom Metazoa; phylum Chordata; class Actinopteri; order Anguilliformes; family Congridae; genus Conger; species Conger conger. Next base: position 38,598,250 of record NC_083776.1, read on the forward strand.
TCATATGCAGATAGTGGCATTTGTCTAAGGTGCAGTGAGACAAGAGACTTTACAGAAGAGATGGAAACTTCTCCACAGAAAGAACAAGTAACAGGATTTGTGTATTGTCCTGGAGGGTCACCTCAAAGCTACTGGAAGTGATTACTGTGCCTTTCGAGGAGGTACAGTTTGCATTTTGCATTTCGATTACGGCAGCTGGCGAGGGGGGTTGCGGACGGCGATGTGCATTTTTACAACTGCCAGGGCTTCACTTTGTTATCAGGGCTCAACGGCTCCCGGAGCACGGGGTAAACAAAAAACAGCTTTGTGACTTCAGCCCCTCTTGTAAATCGGGGGAGAGCCGGGGGCTGAACCCGGGTGCGAGAGAGGAGGCCGAAACCGCATGGGGCCACTGGGTGTGTGTGTGTGTGTGTGTGTGCGGGGGTTTCAACCAGATGAGAAGTGACACTGGGTTCAGGGGTTAATTTGTGTAACAGGCGAATTTGCATACAAATGAAAAATGATGGAATTTTTCTGTTCCCCGAAAACTTTCAATGTCATCTGCATCCAGCAGGCCGCCTCGCTCCTCGGCCGTTTGAAGAATATTCATTACTTCTAAAGCCGGGGCACCTTGTTCGCCATTAATCTCAACCGCAGGTCAATGACTTAATTTGCTCAACTTTATCAGTGGTGCCATTCACTTTTTTCTGTATTTAGACTCTTTGTAGTTTTTTTTTTTCATATATTGTGCTCTTATTGCCTTTCTTCATAAATAGAGGATAAGCTTTTTAAACACAACAAAGGCACAGTAACTCTGTTCTGTGAAACAGTTTTGAAGACATAAATGAATTACTCAAGACAGAAATATAACCAACCCACTAGGCTGCCGTGTCTCTCCTTCAAAACCCCCAGAACTTCTGGAGAGATTTCCTCTCAAATCATTTCTTCCCTCCTTGATTGGATTGATTGTTTTTCTAATCCAGAGAAAATTACTTGCAAAAAAGGGTCATATAATCATGGCAAAAGTGTAACACTGGAGTGACTAAATTCATTTCATTTCTCTGGAGTGAGTTCACAATGTTTCATCTTATGTGATTCCTTCTGGTTCTTTCCTTCCCAAGAAAGTCCCCCCCCCCCCGTTACATCCCACATGGTGTGTGTGTGTGTGTGTGTGTGTGTGTGTGTGCATGTGGGTAGGGGCTAGCTACAGAAACATTATTAGGGTGAAAATGTCTTACAAAAGCCAGTCTTTTAAAAATATGTTTCTGCTGTTTTCTGCCTTCTGTGAAAACGTGCAGTGGAGGGTGAAGGATCCTACACAGAAGAAGAAGAAGGTGGTAGAGCATATGAAAAGGATGCTGGGATATGAGGGTCATGATAACTTTGGCCTCTTTGGAGATTTGGCCACCAAACCAAATGCACCCTACAGCACACCCACAAAAATATATAATAATAATTAATTTTGGCACATGCCATGAAAGCTCATAAATGTTAGTGGGGTTTTATATCAATAACAGTAGTAAGAGCTAAGTATTCTGAAAGAGCAGGTTTGCAGCATACTGTTTCAATCATTAACAATGAGACTGAGCTGTTTTCAAAAAACATTTCTAGTTGTGGTGTTAGAAGTGGAGGTTTGTCTAAAGTGCCTCATAAGTGTCTCATAATTGTTTGTCTGAGTTTGTCTAAGCCTGATGTCTGAAGCTTTTAGAAGTAATAACATTACTTTTCTATTGAATGCATATTATTTAAATAATAATAATTATTGTTAAAAGGTATACCAAGCTTAAAAACTTTAATACTTTTATATTTTATAGCAGATTTAAAGGCTGTTTGCCTTGAACTCCTGGTGCTTATGTGATTAGAGAAAAATATAAATTCATTGATTTGTGTATCCTGTGTGTTGAGAGAATGAATGGTACGTAAGGGGAATTAAGTGGAAATTCTGGGTTAGAGAAAAGTGCCTGGTTTTGCTCTATTTATCTTGGTTGTTGGGAGCTAAGTGCGTAAGAGCTGTGAGTCGTGGTGCTGAAGTGGAGGCTCTGTAGTGCAATGATAGCCCAGCTGAATGGAGGAGGCTGCTTTCAAATGTGTCACTCACATTTATTTAATTAAGTTATTTGGGGGAAATGTCTTTGTTGGGCTCAGAAGGGTTTAATGGACTTTGGATCTTTGTTTATCTGTGTTCAGCTGAAGTATTTATTTACTTAAGCTGTCTAATATGATATGCCGTAAGCCGCAGATAGGCAGAGGGGACAGAGTCGTTGAAATGCAGAGAGCTTAGATTGGGCTGGAGAACGAGAAAGAAGTGTAAGAGCCTCAACCATCTGCAATGGAATGGCTTCATTAACACACAGCATAATTAAGTATTATTGCGATCCCTCAGACTAATAAGCAAAATGCTAATATGGATTTCAAGTTTGTACCCTATTCTTCAAAGTTAGAAATAAGACTGTTTACTTGATATTGAATATTGTGTTATCATTATTTTTTAGCTTTAAGGGAGATACATGCAGATCATGACACAAAGTAAGTCAGAATAATTGATCATAAGATAAGTTTTACTTGATTGTACTTGCCCTGTGCAGACTTTAAAAAACTAAATAATTGGAATAACTTTGAATGTTGATGAATAAGGATGCTTTGTTTTAGCTATTGTGATACGACAATTTTGAAAAATATTTTGTCACAGTCATGGCTGGATGGAACGTATGACGAGACGGTGAGCTTGAACACAACTGGGCGTGATCAGGGAGCTGATGGTTTATAAATGTTGGATAGTCTCCATCTTATGTTTCCGAGTATTGTCTGTTAGTTTGTTTGTTATTCTTGTGAATGTGTTCTTTTTCATTATCATGTTTAGTTTTATGTTTACATTCATATTCACTGCACTTCCCCTGTGATGTCTGTGTCTTTATGTTACTCGAGTTACCAGTCACGATTCCTTCTTAGGCTCGTTTTCTCTTACTTCCTGCTTTTTCTACTAATAACAACTAACATAGATTTCGTATAGTACTAATTATATTAACACACTAAATGTCTGTCTAACTAACTAACTAACTAACTAACTAACTAACTAACTAACTAGTCTAGTTTTGGATAATTAGAATTTAATCATGTAACTAACAGACTGACTTTATCTCTATTTCCATACTGCTCTATAACTCCGCCTCCCTGTTTCTATCTCTAATTGCTTGCCTTGATTCAGCGAAGTGTTCGCACCTGCTCTCCACTATCACTACGTTCCTTAAGTCTGTGCAATTGTCTTCTCCCTAGTCCGGAGCCGTTTGTATTACATGTGTGTCTTTGTGAATCCAGTCCACGTGTTCCTGCATTTCCTTGTTATCGTTGTATCGATTGCCCTTTCATGTTTTTCACCGGATGTATATTTGTTAGATCCTCCTCACTCTCATGCCCCACCTATTATGTCTTATCCTTCAGTGTATTTAAACCCCTTTCTCAGTTGTTTCCTTGTCAGAACATTGATCTATATTTCAGTGCCGATAATTTGTAAGCCTGTCATACTAGAGATTCCTAAAACACCCTTTTGCCAGATTTTTTTTTTTTCTTCTTCTTGCTGCCTTTTTGACTACACCCTGCCCTGCCCTTTTTGTACATCACCTTTCTGATCATCTGGATTTTTTGACCTTGGACTTTGTACTCACTATTCTTTTGCATCTCGATTTTGGCATTGTTTGTTCTGGATTACTGGTTTTGATATTGGACTGAAAATAAACCACGATTTCTGAATATCCCCATGTCTGCATTTTGGTCTCCTGAACATTACATTACAATCCAACTCTTCCTGATGATGTTACTGCAGATATTGGATTTCTTTGCAGCAGATAAATATATACAAGACCCTCTTCCATCTGGCTCAAAAACAATTGGAGATTGAACAAGCTACACATGCCTCTGTGATGCACTCTTGCATTGTAGCTCCACGGCTGAAATTGCGTGAACTTAGTGCACCTCAGCTGCATTAAACATGACAGTGCATTGTGGGAAGGGGACGGGGGCTGCACTAAAGAAATAAAGCGCGTCTCCGTAAAGCAGAAATATGCTTCTGAACTAGTGTTTGGATCTTTATGCAAACGGGCTTTGTGGTTCAGACTCTTGATCCTCCGTACTCAAGAGGAGAGCCGAGTATTGATCTAAACCGAAAGTAAAGGTTCCTTTCATCACTTCCCTCACCTTCTCCCGCACTTTGAGACGCTGCACCAGGAGTGGAGCACCCTCGCCAGGCTACGCGCAGATTAGCACGGGCTAACCTATACGGCTTAATGAGCTATAGGTGCGGAATTTAGATTGAGGGCGTCTAATTAGCAGCGATCAAAGTTAGGGAGTTTATCCCCAAAACAAACCTGCGGCACATTTGAATGCAGCTTGCAGCAGGAGTCAGGGGCTTCCGACCTTCTCTAATTCCGTGTACTTTTTAATTACATGCAAGCTTTCATCATCGTCTCTGTGTCTCCCGTCCTCTAGACTTTGTTAGTTTGGAGTTAAGTAGGAATAGAAAGTGCTAGAACCTTCAGTCGAAGAACAAATGTCTTCCCTTTTTCTGTTTTGGCCAAAGCTCCACAATACACTAGTCCCTCAGTTAATTTGTTGGTTGGCTACTTTCCCATTAATTGGTTTTGGCAGGGAATTTGAGCTGAAATCTTCTTGATAGGAGAGGTTACTGGTTATTGGAATATACAGCCCGTTTTGCAATTGTGGGAGCCCAAAAATAATTTGTCCGATGATTGCCTTGCTCTTGCTCTTGGAAAATAATATAATTATATATAATAATATATTACGAATATATATACCTGAAAAGGGGGGAAGTCACACACTACAGTGTGAGAATTGGAGTGTGAGTATTGTAATAATTATGTGTCACCCACCTGAAAGGGGGAAGTATTTTTTCAAGTCACAACCCTTTGGAAAAAAAGATGCAGCCAAATATTTCAGCTGTTCATTTCTCCCTTTATCATCATAGTAGAAATAAAACAAGCCAAAAGTGTCATAATATATGCCTCAAAAACAAACCCAAGTAGACATGCAAATGTAAAATGAATAAATTATTCCCAAGTTAAAGCCAATCTCAAAAATAAACCTTCGTAAAAGGACTCATCGGAACTCCTCATAAATAAAATGTGACACCAATTTCCTTTAAAACGATAACATTCTTGGGCAATGGTAAATGGACTGCATTTATATAGTGCTTATTTCCAAAGTGCTTTACAATGAATGCCTCTCATTCACACATTCACACACCAACGGTGAAAGGCTGCCATGCAAAGCACCAACCAGCCGACTGATCGAGAGCGATTGGGGGTTAGGTGGCTTGCGCAGGGACAGTTTGACACTCGCAGGGCGGGGGATCGATCAGGCAACTCTCAGACTGTGTTTAACTGGAATACCTTCTCCAAAGTATCCATGGCTGTTCTTGTATGTGTGTATATAGATTTGAGGCTAGAACGGAAGTGTGACAAATTTTTTTGACATGGTTTAGTCTTTAAGTCATAAGTCTCCCAGCTCAGCGAACCTTGGCTCCCATCTTTTCACTGCAACCGAGTCACTTCCTGTGTATACACACAGCTGCGAGCACTCGGAGGCAGTGCTGGTCTGACGCTGAAACAGGATCGACTGCAGCACACTGTCAATTAACATTTATTATCAATTAGGTCATCACATCGATTAGCACGTAGGACCTTACGGCCCTTCCCATGATAAATATGTCTATAAGAGTAAAAGGCGAGTGAAATTGATGAAGAGAGTCGCATCTCCTGAACAAAAGTGCCACGTCCCATTTGGGTAACGGCCCGAACAGCGTCTCTGCCTGCACAGCATTAACATACATGCAATTGGCTTCTGAAACGGAACAGTTATATTTATTGCGTTTTTCCTTATTGTAATTTAATTTGATGAGTCTAACTTTTAACCCAGGGCTCACTTATCTGTACTGTACGCGGGGAGGAAAATGCATTGGAGACTTCAAACTGAAAGGATGTGCTGGTTACAGTTCTATACCCACACTGCAGTAGATGTATTATTATTTTTGTATTGAGCTATCACTTCCTGCTTCCAGGCATTCCCAAGTTGGCTGCAGTCCATAATCTTAATACAGGCAGTGCCAAAGCAACAATTTGGGAGAAATTTTCCACGACGCTAATGTATGCCCGTGCAATCGCAGGCCATGCGAAATTAGCCTCAGAGTGCGGAGCAGTCATGCCTACTCGCCGTTAGATAAGTGATACGCTTTCAACTTCATAATTGCATCAGTCTCCAAAGCAATAGTTTCCTTGCCGTTCATTAAGTCTTATATTCAGATGAATTAAACCAATAATGTAAAAAAAAAAAAAGCCGTAACTGCTAAATTATATATACTGTATATAACGTACATACATATATAAGATGTAGTTTTAAAAACTTCAAAGAACTGCCATCTTTCTTCTTTTTTTCACAATGAGTTCAAACTTCATTTATTTTTTTCCCCCACTGAGAAACCAGTCTAATTTAACTGAACAGTGACTATGTTAACAAGCCCAAACTCATAATTGGTGAAAGCAGCTTGCCAGTCAGATTCCCGTGGTCAGAATGGCAACTGTGTCTGTATTGGATTCCCTGTTTATTTCCTATTCATTGGCTTCGTGCTTGAAACATATGAAATTATTTTTATTAGTAATTAATTACGTTCTTGCCACGGGTGAAAAATGCTGCGTTCTGTACAGCATGGGTTGGCAGACGAACGCCTCGTCTTAGCCCGTGGTTCTGAAACTATACGGAGAGATTTGAATTTCTGAATATCAGGAATGCTTCACTATCTTGCAGCAGACGCCATGATGAAATGAGGCGTCTTCATTTGTTCAGTAGCGTGATGTCTTGGTTGAGCATTTTCACGAGAGTATTTTCTGCTGTAGGCCTGAGAGACGGTGGGGTCCGACAGAGATGTCAGCGGAAACGTACGAGGAACTTGTGGTCGTTTTTACTCAGAAATATTTTACCAGTGCTTTTGTTTCATCGCGATCCCCCAGCACTTTTCTTGCCATTGGTTAACATTCTCATTATCGGCGGGAACACGTGGAGCGACCCTGTCCCCTTCTTTCCCAACGCTGATTAGAGTGGTACAGGACACTCCGCCAACACAAGGCCCATTAACTGGCAGCCACTGAAACATGATGTGTGTCACTCCCCCTTCCCTCACCCCCCTGGGTGCTGGGAACAAAATCAGACAGGCAGGTGTAATGTTACTTAGGGAGAGCACTAAACATCTGATGTTGGGGTGTGTGTCTGAGTGTGGGGGGGGGGGGGGGCTCCCCATTTTTATTGCCTTTGTGCATTAAGTATTCTCATGTCTAAAGAGAAAGGCCTGACCTAAATATGGCTGAAAGACACAACATGTGACCTGTTTGGAGCTCCCCGTCATGGCCTGGAGCCATAGGCAGAGCTCTATTAGTGGGAGGAAGCACAGATGCTAGCAGATGGCCAGCATATTGTCCAGAGATGACCCATGTATAATTGCAGAAAAGTTCAATACACTCAGGTTCAGAATTTAATTGCATTGACCACCTTATTTGCCACTGCAGCTACTGTATTCGATATATTTAAGGTGGACGGATTCTACAGGGGTCTTATGGACTATGCTGCTGTGAAAAGCTGAAATGCGATTGTGTTTGTAATTCTAAATTCACACCTGATCTGGAAGTCTAATCCGTCTCAGTGTTTCACCAATGACAAAAACAGAGATGGACAATAAAATATGGATCAATTTTTAAACCGTTATTTTATTGTGAATTTTGAAACTAAGGTAAATAGTTCTGTGAATTCTTATACTAATAAGTATTCAAATATTTTATTCCTATATTTAGATTGAAATTCTTACTTTATTCTTACTATTTTTTGGTAAATAAGACAAAAATATTGCCAATGAGGTGAGCCAGTTTAACTCATTTTAATATTTGTCAGTGGGGCACAAAAATGTAACTTGTCTAGCAAACCTTAACAAGCAAATATTTTCTACTTTAGAGAAAGAATAGTAAGATTTCACATTAAATACTAAACACTTGTGAAGACAGACATTTTTTGCAGTGCATGTTTTTATTTGTTTGTTGTCATTCATCCATTCATTCATTAGTAGAATGAACCCATGTGTAAAAGTGAATTACATCTAAAGCAGAGAGCTTGTTCTGGAGACGACGTGTCGGGGAGCTCTGGAGAGTGTGCCCGCTGTGCTGGTTAGCAGAAGCTGGGCTCCAGGGCAGACGCATCGCTGGGATCTGTCTGCTCCCTGCGGCTGTTAGCACAAGCGCCTCTCAGGTAGAGCCCCAGGCCCGTCCGGCCAGTCAGGCAACACACACACTCTCTCTCTCACACACACACACACACACAGCCTGACACACACACACACTCTCTCTCTCTCTCTCTCTCTCTCTCTCTCTCTCACACACACACACTCTCTCTCTCTCACACACACACACAGCCTGACACACACACATACACTCTCTCTCACACACACACACACACACAGCCTGACACACACACTCTCTCTCTCTCACACACACACACACACTCTCTCTCTCTCTCTCTCTCACACACACTCTCTCTCTCTCTCTCTCACAGCCTGACACACACACACACTCTCTCTCTCTCTCTCTCTCTCTCTCTCTCTCTCTCACAGCCTGACACACACACTCTCTCTCTCTCTCTCTCTCTCTCTCACACACACACTCTCTCTCTCTCTCTCTCTCTCTCTCACACACACACACTCTCTCTCTCTCTCACAGCCTGACACACACACACACACTCTCTCTCTCTCACACACACACAGCCTGACACACACACTCTCACACACACACACACACACGCTCTCTCTCACACACACACAGCCTGACACACACTCACACACACACACGCACACACACGCACACACTCTCTCACACACACACAGCCTGACACACACACACGCTCTCACACACACACACACACTCTCTCACACACACACACACACTCTCTCTCACACACACACACACACACACACGCTCTCACACACACACACACACACACACACGCTCTCACACACACACACAGCCTGACACACACACACTCTCTCACACACACACACACACACACACACACACACGCTCTCACACACACACACGCTCTCTCACACACACACAGCCTGACACACACACACACACTCTCTCACACACACACACACACGCTCTCACACACACACACACAGCCTGACACACACACACACTCTCTCACACACACACACACTCTCTCTCACACACACACAGCCTGACACACACACACACTCTCTCACACACACACACACACGCTCTCACACACACACACAGCCTGACACACACACACACTCTCTCACACACACACACACACGCTCTCACACACACACACAGCCTGACACACACACACACACTCTCTCACACACACACACACACTCTCTCACACACACACACAGCCTGACACACACACACACTCTCTCACACACACACACACACGCTCTCTCTCACACACACACAGCCTGACACACACACACAGCCTGACACACACACACAGCCTGACACACACATCCTCCTGTTTGTCCCTCTCCCCACACTCTTGTAATGTCACCGATCTCTTTTACACATATTTGCTTTGAAATGTATTCCAGTAAGCTATCTGTGTAAGAGGCACAATGAAATTACAGCATGTTTACTTTGATGAGTGCACACCTTAAATATTATACTCTGTAAAGCATCTTTGTGAATATATATATTTATATTTTGTATAATCTTACAGCAGTTTAAATGTTACAGAATGCAGTAGAATACATTGCATGACAGTAAATACAAAGCCTTTCTCTTCCTCTCTTGTACCAGTTGTAGAGAATTGATCTCATAGCTGGTCCACCTTAATTTTTGAAGCCACTCTACTTATTGACGGCAAGTTGCTTAAATTTATTTGTAGATGGTCAATTCATATTGACCATAACTCGACCTTCAACTGACTGCAATAGATATTATGATCAATAGCCATGCTCAATGGCTACTACACATACTGTCGCGAGCGCAAGGAGAAAGAATTGGTCGTGGATAACGAAGAGGCTTCTGGGTGCTCAAGAATGACTCAGGGTCTCACTGTCAGGAAAGATGTATTTGTTTATTTTTTTGTCTCTGTAAATGGGAAGTAACTGGAGAAATAGATTTGATAGAAGCTTTAACAGTGAATACTGTAAATGCAACACGGTTTTTCCGAATTAGACTGATTTCTTTTTGTCCTTCAAACGGCTTAAAGATATTGCTGCAACACAGAGGAAGGGGATACAGGATAAATTGTGTCAGTGTATTATAGATTATTCCTGTATAACCATCCTTTATTCAGTATTGACCTCTTAAAGATATACTTGAGACAATATTTCAAAATATTACGTCGGCACAAAGCTCTAGTGGAGGTATCTGTTATACCTGAAGCACAATTCATAATATTTTAAATACTTTATAGGAATTAGTTAACGTTTTATTGAGTAGTGGTAATATTGTTTCTAATTAATTCAAAATCACAAGGTTCAGCTAGAACCCTACGATGCCGTATAGCACTCCATTGTACTGAAAAGTGAAACGTAAATCAAAGTGAAACACATTTATGTGTGTGAAGCCGCTCTGTGTTTCATCATGAAAACAAGTGGAGAAGTATCACTGCCATTGCAGATGGAGTCTGAATGTTGGTTTGGGGCACAGTGGAACCCACGGGTTATCAATACAAAACAGTAACATTCATTTCATGCATCAGAAACAGCCTGGAGTACTGCAAATTATCCTTCTTTCAAGGCAGTTTGATGTCAAGCCTATGAGGAGACACACACACACACACACACACACACACGGTTCTTGGTGCAAATGAGAGAGAGAAATGTTTATGAACGCTGTGGTGGAGAGACTAACACTGCTCACAGACTGGTGATTTACTGCCATTATGGAAAGAGGTCACACCACCTGGAAGCTTCTAGAAACAGGGCATGGAGGCCTCACCAAGAAAAAGACTGATAATACGTGTTGACTGGTGTTTGTAAGTATTATAAGGTTAGCAGCTATGTAAAAGCGATACAGTATATTACGAACAAGTATGAACATAACATAACAAACATGCATCTGGTTTCCCAGTGAACCACAGAGCCATAGATCCTAAGTGTGTATGTGTGAGTGACTATACAGGGAGCTCCATACAAATTATTTTTTCTTGATTGCGCTCTGTATCCCCAATTTTAGATCTGTAATCAAACAATTCAAATATTTAATAAGTAGAATTTTTCATTAAAGAGTATTTTTATACATTTTTGTTTCACCGTCGTAAAATTACAACACTTTTTATACACAGGGACCAATGGCTTAATTGGTGTTTCCGATTACTCAGTTGTTTTCAGTTGCTTCTTTCCAGATTCTTTACAGGTAAAGATTCAGCTTTCTGGGCTTTTGATTGACTTTGGAGTCTGTTATTTAGGACCAGATTTGTGTCAATGAAAATCAAGGAAACCACTATGAGACTGGGAAATACATACAGTATATGTTTTGTTTTTGCTCTGAATGACTTGAAAATGTAACACAGTATAACCATCCTTTATTCCCTGTATATCTGAAACGTTTGTTTCAGATTTACTGTCAACATTTAATCTCTAACATCAAACCTAATAAATATTCACAACGGACAGACAAAGAGTTCGATAAACAACAGTTTTTGCATCCTGATCTTATCAGTGGGCTTCATTCTTCAGAGATAATGATTCGTCAGAAGAGGCTGTGTGGTAACACGCAGATCATTAATAAAAGAACACAGTGTCCCTTACCTTTGGGCCTTTCATCACAGACCCACTTGCCATTAGACCGAAAAGTAAAAATATACATCTGAATTAATGTCACATTTAATTTCAAATGTGAATAATAATTTTCAAATCGCATTTCTGAGCAACACGGCCTTGGTGCACAGATAAATAAATACAGAAAGTATGGCTTTGGAAAGTATTAAGACCTCTTCACTTTTGGCACACTTTAATGTGTTGCAGATTACATTATATTAAAATTTTTGCCCATCAATCTATATTCAATAACCCATAATGACAAAGTTGGAACATGCTTTCATAAAAAAATTCTTAAAAATCAAAAACTGAAATCTGTAAACAACACAATAAAGTGTTTGAAAGGTGAAGGGGCGAGGCTGTGGGAGGGGGTGGGGCTGGAGAGAGCCCCGCCCCAGAGCTTGACTGATGGGGCACTGGAGAGGTTTGAAGGTCAGTGCCATAAACAAACAGCTCATTGATTATTCCCTCACAGGAAGCTGGAGCTCTCACCAGATCTTACCCCTCTATCAGGACCCCGGTGTGTCTACTCCAGCTGCCTGTTCAGAAACCCATCCATTATCTTAACCCGCTTATCCTGAACAGGGTCGCAGGGGAGCTGGAGCCTATCCCAGCATACATTGGGCGAAAGGCAGGAATACACCCTGGACAGGTCGCCAGTCCATCGCAGGGCACACACACCATTCACTCACACACTCATCCCTACAGGCAATTTAGACTCTCCAATCAGCCTAACCTGCATGTCTTTGTACTGTGGGAGGAAACCGGAGTACCCAGACAAACCCACGTGAACACGGGGAGAACATGCAAACTCCATACAGAGAGGCCCCCGGCCGACGGGGATTCGAACCCAGGACCTCCTCCTGTGAGGTGGCAGTGCTACCCACTGCACCATCCGTGCCGCTTAGAAACCCAACACCCAAAAACAATACAGGGATTCATCACTTCACATTGACCTCCCATGAGAACAGGCCAGTACAACAGATCCGTCATCATTTCATCAGCGACGAATGGAAATGCTATCTCTTTGAATGATATGCAGGAGGCCCCGCCCTCCTCTGTGTTTATGACATCATCGGCAAGTCGCAAACTTCAACTCTATTTTAAGGGCATTTTAATGCCTTCTACTCAAGTATTTGTGTGTGTGTGCTTCTGTGTACATGTGTGTATGTGTGCATGTTTATGCGTGTCTGTGTGTGTGTGCATGTCTGTGTATGCATGTGCGTGTGTGCAAATGTGTGTGTGTGTACGCGTGTGTCTCTCTGTCCCTGTATGTACGCATACATGTGTGTGTGAGTGCTGTGCAGGTGTGTGTGTGTGTGTATGTGTGTGTGTCTAGTCTCTCCACTCTTTAATTGGCCTTCCCTGTCTGTGAAGTGAGTTCAAGCCATGGTGAGATGAAGCAAGTGTTAGTTTGCGTAGTCGTAGTGTGACACAGGGTGTTCCCAAGCGTGAAAAGCCACATGGATGTTAGAATCCTGCAAACTGGCAATTAGGACCAAAGCAGCATGTTTTGTTCAGAGCAGCTCTCTCAGCTCTTTCAGCTGTAATGTAATGTAACCTGAGCTTGTATGAAATACAATACAAATACAACTTTTTAACTCAAAAAATCCATTCATACCCTTACTGTTTTGGATCTCAGTAGAAGGTTGTGTTTGTCTCCATGGGGAAGACTGTTATTTGAATTGATAGAAATGTAAGAGAATATGATGTGGTTGCTTAGGATAAGACAGAGTTTGAAAGACGGAGCCTATGTTTCCAGTGAGTTAGGTGCAGTCTCTTGCAGTTCTGAGATAGCAGAGAGTAGCAGTGCAGAGTGCACCCTCAGTGCTCATTAAATTAGTACCAATGAAGGGAAATAAGGCAAAGCAGAAAGAACTGATGTCTTGAATTTCCTTTGTTGTTCTCCTGTTTAGTTTTTGCATGGTGTCACTTCCCATGGTGCCTTACTATCTGCTCTTACTGTCTGTGCAGGATAGGCACTCTGCACATACTGTCTGCAGGATCAGCACTCTGCTCTTACTGTCTGTGCAGGATAGGCACTCTGCTCTTCCTGTCTGTGCAGAATAGGCACTCTGCTCTTACTGTCTGTGCAGAATAGGCGCTCTGCTCTTGCTGTCTGTGCAGGATAGGCACTCTGCACATACTGTCTGCAGGATCAGCACTCTGCTCTTACTGTCTGTGCAGGATAGGCACTCTGCTCTTCCTGTCTGTGCAGAACAAGAACTTTGCTCTTACGGCACTCAGCTCTTACTGTCTGCAGGATCGGCACTCTGCTTTTACTGTCTGTGCAGAATCCGCACTTACTATCTGTGGTGGGTATTGATTTCAGTTTGTGCCATATGGGTGATTCAATCAATAACTGCTGCTTTCATTTTTCTTCTTTTTTTGTGCATTGGTGTTACCAGTTTACAAACAAACCCCTAAAAAATCAAACCTGTCCTCAAGTGGTATAGTATTGTATATTATCAATGTGCTGGCATACACATTGCAGTCTGCCGTAATGTAACATTAACGTCTATCATTTCTTTTTAAAAGATGTATATTTTCATTAACCCAAAGGAGACAATCATTTCCACAAAGTCCCTCCTAAGTGTAAAGAACAGAACCAGTGTTACAGTTTCATGGAATAACGAGGCTGCCAATTCACGTCAACAATGGTAATGGTACAGGAAGTGGAATATGATTAAATCAAGAGTATCAAGCCAGCTCAGTTGATATGTCTAGGGAAGAGTATACTGATGATAACCTTTCCAAAAGATGGAATTTTTGGATGCAGTATTTTCTTCATTGATTTTTTAAAATAATTTTCATAAAAAATGTGAATATGACCGATGGGCTTTAAATCTTCAGCTACGTTCCTGGTAGAATGTATGACCAATCACCATTCCCGTGTCATATTAGGACCAATCACCATTCCCCTGCCATATTAGGACCAATCACCATTCCCGTGTCATATTAGGACCAATCACCATTCCCGTGTCATATTAGGACTGTACAGAGTGTGAAAAGTCAGCGTCCTTTCTGAAAGTGACTGTTCCTGCCAGAAGTAGGGAGACTACCTCTGAGTGCTTTTTTTATTTTTATTTTTTCTGTTCCAGTGAAACAGAAAAAGCATAAAGCTGGCTTATGTCAGAGCTGGCCATCATGCCAAAAAAGAGCGCTTTGCTAAGTTTTAAGAGGAAGAAATTGGTGAGTTGGGGGGATGCCATTCCCATGCTTATCTTTGAGCTGAGAGCACATTGCAAACAAGCAAAGTCTTCTTAGTGGCTTAAAAAAGTAGTGTCTGAAAATTGAAAGCTTAGGCCATTTCGAGAGATATAACTGTCAGACTTGCCCCTTCCATAAAATTGATCATGAATTTATTTTTCAATAAAACATTTCAGAAATCCATTGAGCGCGTACAAATGTATATTTTCAACAAGCCATTTTTTCGTAATTCAACAGGGTGATACCTAACTGTGTCGCCTGTTTTATATGAGTCATGTTTCCATTTGACAAATGTATGTTCAAAATGTGAGAAAAGGCTGCTGGTGAGCATATTGACGGGATCGTTCAGCTTTTGAATATTTAAATAGATGTGGTCCTGGGAGGACCAGTGGTAAGCTGTTGAAAACTCTGCACTGTTTTTGTTGTGGAGCTCAAGAGAGAGGAAAGAGGTTGTATCCTCGTCTCTTCCCCAGGTTAATTATTCCCCAAATAGCCCTTAATTATTAAAAGCCGCTGTAATGTGAAGTGAGTCAGGTGCACTTAGTGTCTTTGACAACAAACTTCCATCTATACTGACAGCCACTGGGGACCAGAGCTGATAGACACATGCTCTTTTTGTGGCACAGCCCTGTATTGAATTGATCCACTTGTCTGATATTGTTTATTTACACTGTTTATTTGCTTGCAGAACCATTATCTGCAGGCACCTACACGGCTTATAATTTAAATTATATTTTAAGTACTGTAAAATAAAGACGTTTTCAGTTAATATGGGGTCAAGATTAAAATGTTTCAGCACATTCTGAAATTAAGTGCTTTTACTTCAGGGGTGACACTGGCTCGGGAGGTAAGAGGTAGTTGGAGGGTTGCTGGTTCGATCCCACCCTGGGGGTGTGGAAGTGTCCCTGATGTGAGCCCTGCGCTAACCGAACGACGGAATTTAGGGTGAAGGTCTCTGCGGGCTTGTCCTTCTGATGCTGTGAGGAAGAGGTTGATATTATTCAATGTTTGGGGCTATTTGGTAGAGAGACTGGACCTGCTAATAAATATCCCAAGTGACAAAGACAGTAGTACCACTCTGTCTTCCGCTTTAATCTGGTACAGGCTGACCCAGAACCTCCAAAATAGTATACTTGCATTACGATAATATTTTACTCCAAATATTATGTTTCACTCTGACTCTAATTTAAGATTGTATGAAAGTTTTCTTTTGAGTTTAGTTATATTTAGTAATATTTCACTTAGATTTGTTATTTATAATTTAGATGTGATTACTATGGAATCCTATAGATGAAATCAGAATGTCTGTAAACAAAGGCTGCAGACATCCGGGTGGCCACTCAGCAGCGGAACAAAGTAACTTTACTTCAAAATCGACTGAACCAGAGCTGTGTAAAAACAGTTAGCTAGATAACTATGCAGAAATTGTGTTGTGTGTTTTGGACTGTAATGCCAAATGTAATCAGGCACACAGTGGATTGGGCTTTTTCCGATTCTTAAAAGGGAGGATAGCCCAGATCCTACAGTCTGTTTACAGGGTGGTCTCAGGTTTGATGGGTGCTTGGCACAGTCAATGACAGCTGACACAGAGATGCCCGACATACGTTTCAAAGTGTCAGAGACACAAAAAACAAAACCAGAACTTCTGATTGTATTGCTCATGTCCTTCACAAGCATTGTTGGCAGCTAACATTAGCTAATAAACACCAGTCACTCATCGGCAGCCATATAACTACAGAAACACTAGGATGATAACTTCATTACAAACATGAAATGTTAAATCGGTGCGACCTAGCTAGCTAGGTTTGCTACCTAGCTAACTATTTCTGGTGGTAATGTTAAAGTAATACGGTTTCCAACAACGCTAGCTAGCCAGTTTGCACTAGTTATTCATGTTAATGTTGTAGCTTGTTGGCTAGCTAGCTACAACATTAGGGGGTGCTGACAGCTGACGTTAATATTACATTAGCTGGCGAAAGCACATTTATATAAATCATATGAATAAAAAACTTTGTTCAGTCTTCACAAATTATTTTTGTATTCTGACATTGACTTAAATGACACAGGATTCCTCAACGGCAGTAGGTAGCAGAGCCAGAGCCGTTATCCACCCGGAAGTAAGTTCTTTGCTGTTTGATGACAAGCCGATTTCACCCGTAATAGGCTCCCTGAACAGTCCTCTGCTGGTCCCACTGCATGTGACATAGTCTGTTATGTGCACGACTGACAAGCTGGCTGGATATCTACAGTCATTTCAGAGGTCGCAGGAATAGCTTCTTCTTTAGGTATATCCGAAAGCAGCTCAGGGACCCAAGAAGGCCAATATTAGTTATTCCTGTTCTTGACATGAATGACCTGACGCGCGAAGGAGATTGATTTAAAGACAGAGGTCAGCGTGTGCTATACAATAAGCTCAAAACTGTCGAGGGGGGTATCCACCCATTTGCTGTTCAACAGTGAGTCTTCATGAAGCGAATGCCACAGATCAAGTTTTAACAATTCATTTGCCAGGCAGGTTACTGCGCCATTTACATTCTGTTTCATTCCAAATTAAACATAAATAAAAGTATTACAAGAGAATATTAAACCAAATTACACAGTCTCAAAAGTCATACCCTGCAAAAAAAAGCTGCTTGCACTATGTGCATGGTAGTCTGGCTACAGAATAACTAATGGCCCCCAGATTGCTGGGTTTCCTCTGTTTATGAGCCTTTGATCTCCATCTAAAAATGGTCCAAAAAAAAAAAATTGGATTTAGAAACATAGCTTTCCGGGTGGTGGATGCTGGACAAGGGATACAGACAGGTGGCTTCACGGGGGCAGGTTTCCACAGTTTCCATAGGTTCCTGGATGGTTACCAAGTCCTAGGTATACTGCTGTGGAAATTAGACCATTGCACCTGTCACACTGAAATAAGCAAAATGATACTAAACATGAATATGACCTGAACCTTCTTTGTCATGAAACAACCCATGCTTTAAGCATTTCAGTGGCTGAGCCCTAGGAGTAAAGAAAAAAGATGTCTTCCCTTGTCAACCCTTCCTGTGCCATAACAAGGTGCAGAGAAGGGACTGTGGCCTACTGGAATGAGCAACATGTGTTGGTGTGGGAAGCTGTAAACTTTATGGCACCACCACCAGTGGAAGGCCACTTCACCTGCTAATTGACAGTGTGTAAAATTGTAATTATTAAAAGAGTATAACAGTCAGTCTGCCTTACACTGAGCAAGACACCTAACCCCCAATTGCACCTGACGTGATGGTTGGTGCCTTACATGACTCCCTTGGTGTGAGTTTATGTGCGAATGGGTAAATAAGAAGCAGCAATTGTACAGCGCATTGGATAAAGGCGCTATATAATTGCAGACAGATCATTTCCAGTGTTCTCGCTGTGTGCAGAGCTGTTTGCTAACTTCCTGACTGACTGATAAAAACATAAGCACCGATTTCATCCACACTAATGTGACTGACATTGCGGACAGCCAATGAGAGTGTAACTGTGGGTGGGCTGTCTGAGACTACTCCAGCCTTATAACGTTTCTCCCTATGGTTTCCCCACGATTCAAGCAGACTCAATTCTGGAAATTATGCTGCTTTTCATTTTCCATCAGAGATCGGAATTTACCTCTTTAAATGTCCTCTTTCGACCTCCAAGCATTCCAGGTGCACAATGGGTGTCAACAAGACAACGACCGGAAACACACGAGTAAGCAAGCAACAACTCGGTTCCAAACAAAAAGGATTGAGGTAATGGAGTGGCCAGCTCAACCCCTCACCCTCAACGCCAAGAGTGACATTAAAAATGCAGTTTCTGAAGCAAAACCCAAAAATTCACAGGAACTGTGGAATGTAGTTTGTTCATCCTGGGCTGAAATACCTGTTTCTAGGTGCCAGAAGTTTGTTGACTCGATGCAACGCAGATGTGCAGCAGTTATCAAAAGCAATGGTTATGCAACTAAATATTAGTTTAGTAATTTAAAGTGAAGTTAAATCTTGAAATATGTCTTCAGTTTATACAGTTTGAAGAGAGTTTGAAGAGAAAAATGTTGACACTGCAATTTTTTTGAACAGATTAATATTCCTTTTCTTTGCTTCCTGTAAATGAATAACACAGACTTGATAGAATTTTCTAATACTTTGATTTGGAATTGAATGTGTAATGTTTCCACTACATTTGAAATATTGAACTAAAAGCTATTAAAAAATATTTGCACTTTATTCTTTTTTTTTATCGCACTGCTATTTATTTGAACACAACTGTATACATACAGACTGATAAACATTACAGCAATTTAACATGTTTAACCTGTTAAATTCATGGAACGCCCCTTTCCAGCTCAGCCCCAAATGACGTTGGCTCAGCCTCACATGACGTTGGCTCAGCCTCACAGCCTCACATGACGTTGGCTCAGCCTCACATGTATTCAAACCTTGGTGACGCTCTGTCTTGAAGGATATTTCAAGTGTGCATTCTCCATTCGAACGTCATCCCATCAAAGGATGAATTTTATCAGAATTGAAAAATTGCCAAATCCATTAAAAAAAAAACATGTCTTCATCCCAAATATTATGGAGCTTACTGCATATACTGTATATACATTCGCAATGAGTGAACTTTATTTTTTATGTGTTCAATATTATTAGAGAAGCCTTTGAGACAATTACATTCTTGCTTGAGTGGTCCAGTAATTCTGTAATGAAGTAACCAACTTCATCATTCATTATGAACTCTTGTCAATAGTGTTCAATGTAAATAAGGGTGAACAGTAAAATATAATTTACATTAATGTTATTATGGCTGCACAGAGGCTTTGCATAAATGATAAGGATATCATTAAGTTTTGAATAATCAGTTTGGTCTTCTTGAAAACATAATTTAATGGTGTTCAATCTGAGCATTAAGGAGCATTGTGCAGACCAAAAGAGACATTTTTTCAACATCAAAAAATATATACAGTTGTGTTCAAGAATATAGCAGTACAACATCAGTAACCTGATGAACCACTGTTATTAGTAGGAGCGATATTTCTGCATGTTAAATATTTTACTTGTAGATGTAGTAGTGTAATGGAAAAACCATTGTTGAAAAAAGGGCATGTGCAGAATCGGTTAAAATTTGCCAAGGAACACATCGATTGGCACAAAGAGAAATGGCACAACATTCTGTGGACTGATGAGAGTAAAATTGTTCTTTTCGGGTCTAGTGGTCATCAACAGTACGTAAGACGACCCCCAGGTACTGAATTCAAGCCACAGTACACTGTGAAGACAGCAAAGCATGGTGGTGCAAAAATCATGGTATGGGGATGTTTTTCATACTAAGGTGTTGGGTTCATATACCATGGATCATGGATCAGTTTGAATACATCAAAATACTTGAAGAGAATGTTGCCGTATGCTGAAGAGGAAATGCCCCTGAAATGGGTGTTTCAACAAGACAACGACTGGAAACACACGAGTAAGCAAGCAACATCTTGGTTCCAGACAAAAAGGATTGAGGTAATGGAGTGGCCAGCTCAATCCACCGACCTCAACCCCACTGAAAACTTGTGGGGTGACATTAAAAATTAAGTTTCTGAAGAAATACCCAAAAATTCACTGGCACTTTGTTCATCCTGGGCTGAAATACCTGTTTCTAGGTGCCAGAAGTTAGTTGACTCGATGCAATGCAGATGTGCAGCAGTGATCAAAAGCAATGGTTATGCAACTAAATATTAGTTGAGTAATTTAAAGTAAAGTTAAATCTAGAAAAATTTCTTCACTTTATATAATTTAAAGAGCGTTTGAAGAGAAAAATGTCAACACTATTATTAAATGTGTAATGTTTCCACTACATTTGAAATATGGAACTATAAGCTATGAAAAAATGTTTGCACTTTATTCACTTTTTTAACACACTGCTATTTATTTGAACACAACTGTATATTGGTATCATACACACACTCACACATGCTTGATGTTTCCCCTTTTAATTGAGCTTGAGTTGTGTTTTGGGTTCCCTCTTGCCCCCCTGGGTTGTGGTGCGCACTTAACCATTCTGTTGTAAGAACAGAGCCATAAGATGGCCGCCCTCATGCCTACATGCTTTTCCCTAAGCACTGGAGAGCGGAAGGGAGACGATAATTGGTCCTGCAGTCTGCTGGCTGCCACATAGACTAAAGGCCCCATCCGCATGATAACAAAAAATATGTAAAACCGTGTTTTTAAACTCAAGTGGATGGTGGAGTCCACACTACCAACGACAACAATAGTGACAAACCATATCATTGGGATCACTTTCAGAGCGATGTGTCCCAGCTGCATGAACGATAAGACACGGACGAGTTCCAACAGAATTTACAGGGCAGCAAAATGGTGGAAGATATAGCCGAGGGAGTATTTACAGCTGTCGTATGGTTGTTGTTATACAGTTATTCTTGGTTTAGATGGGCCTTAAGACATTGCTCCATTCCTCTGCCACCTGTGAGTGCTACTGTTATATACGGTGCAGAGAACCCAGACGCAAAAGCCAAGAGATCCTGTACAAAGCCAAGAATGAAAAGCAAAAGAATAGTCGAAAAAACAAGCGAGAGGCAAAGGGGTGTCTATCATGAATCTCAATAATAAGGCTTACACACAATCGGCACTTACTAAGATCAACGTTCTGACAAAGAAGCATACTGAGACTGAGGTTTAAATACAAGAGGGAAGGTGACAATCTAGGCGGGGCAGAGGAAAAGGTGGGCTAAACAAATAGACAACAGGTGGGGAAACATAATAGGGTAATAACATAATAAAGGGAGGGAGACGAAAACGCGGACTGGATGCACGAAACAAAACATGTAAAACATACGGCTCCGGATTAGGGAGTAGACATTTGCATAGTTTGAAGACGTAGTGATAGTCAGAGACAGGTGCGAACCCTTCGCTGAAAATAAACGAGTAATCAGGGATAGCATAGGGAGGCGGAGTTACAGAACAGTGCAGAGATAGCGTTAGTGAGTTAGTTACGTGAATATTTCTAAACTACCCAATAAAAGTGATTGTTAGTTAGTTAGTTAGACAGACAGTAAGTGTATTAATCAGATTAGTACTGTACAAAACCCTAGATTAGTAGTAGTTAGTAAGAATCGTGCTTTACAACATTTAACTACCAAGAAAAAGCAGGAAGTAAGAATCGCGAGTTTTAGAAAAAATGTTGAAAACCCGAAAACTACCGTAACCACCCGAATAGTGGGACACGCAGACAGGGGAGTGACTAGACTGGTAAACATTCAGACGCAGACATAACAGGGGAGGACAATAGAGAACTGTAATGGGAAACATAAACCAGGTAACTAAGAAAAATGAATAATAAACAAGACTAAACATGAAAACATACAGAACAAATACAGAAACATTACAGCTCCATTCCTCTGCTCACCTGTGAGTCCAGTCCTGTACCGGAACAACCAAAGATCCCCCCTCCATAATCTTAACATTCACGTTTTGATGGAATAACATTCTAATGGAGAATGCACACTTGTAATATCCTTCAAGATATACTTTCTGCTGGAAAGTAAAATGAATGAGAGAAAAACTGCATTAATACTAAGACATTAGTATAAATGGTATAACACGATTGATAACATTGTGTCATAATGCTCGAAAGAAGATTAGATTATAAAGCATTCAGTTTCCACACATTTTCAGTGACAATCAATTTCCCTGTTTATGTTAAGCCATTCCTTTTAAAAAATCATGTATAATATGTAAGGTCTATGAGTAATTTCATGATGTATGTTGTAATTTTTGTGGTGCTATTGTATAGTGTTCAGTGCCTTACAGCCACACACTTTCCCTGTGGATCTCAAGGATTTATGTTTGGGATAGTTTGTGACAGATATCGATTTATTTCTTAAGTACACAACGAAGTGAAGCAAGTCTACCCCCAGAGCGTATTGTTTATGCAGTTCCAATTCAAAATGGGGAAATCATTCAGAAAGCACAACCAATGTTTTTGTGTTTCATTGGTGAAATGGAATGTAATTATTTTTGTGTAGTTTAATGTGTTCAAATAAAAAATAAATTCAGATTTGAAAAGAATACACTCAGTGAGCACTTTATTAGATAGACCTGAACACCAGGTTGTTAATGCCGGCTTGGTGAGAGCACTTGATGTGTAATTGTGAGCAGGCATTGGAATGTGGTCCGGGGTAATTAGCCTGCTCAGCTCAGCCCAGTTGATTAACTCTCTGACACAGGGAAAGGGACAAAAGAGCGGAGTTTGTGGCAGTGGGTGTTCAGGCAGTCAGGGAGAAAACAAGCTGAGATATATATATATATATATATAGTGCCCTTCCCGTGGCTCAGCTCGCTGGGGTCAGTCGCTGGGTGGGGCCACCACACAGGGTGAGGTGTCTGCCCACCACACAGGGTGAGGTGTCTGCCCACCACACAGAGTGAGGTGTCTGCCCACCACACAGGGTGAGGTGTCTGCCCACCACACAGGGTGAGGTGTCTGCCCACCACACAGAGTGAGGTGTCTGCCCACCACACAGAGTGAGGTGTCTGCCCACCACACAGGATGAGGTGTCTGCCCACCACACAGGATGAGGTGTCTGCCCACCACACAGAGTGAGGTGTCTGCCCACCACACAGGGTGAGGTGTCTGCCCACCACAGGGTGAGGTGTCTGCCCAGTCATGTTATAAAAAATTGTAACAAAGACTCTGCTTACCTTTTCCCTGTGACCTGCTTACCTTTTCCCTGTGTCCTGCTTACCTTTTCCCTGTGTCCTGCTTACCTTTTCCCTGTGTCCTGCTTACCTTTTCCCTGTGTCCTGCTTACCTTTTCCCTGTGTCCTGCTTACCTTTTCCCTGTGTCCTGCTTACCTTTTTTCCTGTGACCTGCTTACCTTTTCCCTGTGTCCTGCTTACCTTTTTTCCTGTGACCTGCTTACCTTTTCCCTGTGACCTGGTTGGTCCGGTACCTGTGGTGGGGGGGGGGGGGGGGGGGGGGGAATAACCACACATTACAACAGTGGTGTGCAGAGGAGCATCTCTGAACACACATTACAACAGTGGTGTGCAGAAGAGCATCTCTGAACACACATTACAACAAGTGGTGTGCAGAAGAGCATCGCTGAACACACATTACAACAGTGGTGTGCAGAGGAGCATCTCTGAACACACATTACAACAGTGGTGTGCAGAAGAGCATCTCTGAACACACATTACAGCAGTGGTGTGCAGAAGAGCATTTCTGAACAACAGTGGTGTGCAGAAGAGCATCTCTGAACACACATAACAACAGTGGTGTGCAGAGGAGCATCTCTGAACACACATTACAACAGTGGTGTGCAGAGGAGCATCTCTGAACACACAACATGTCAAACCTCAAAGTGGATAGGCTACAGCAGCAGGAGACTAATAAGTCTACTAAATACCTAATAAAGTATATATTGCACAATCAAATTTTTCTATTTAGTCATGAAGTCTCGGGTAATCCCATGAGTTATGAACATTAGGTGAAAGAATCTTATGGAAATTGATTTTTCCAACCTGTCCAAAGCATTAGCACTGTGTCCAGACCTATCCAAGCCTTGCTTTCATAAGTCAATGGCAACAATTACAGCATGACCACTTGTAACCTGACATTTATCTGGCAGAAATGGCTGCTGAACATACCCACACTGCTGTGAGATGTTGGAGTACCCCGAAACCATTACTGCAAAAAGGGCGAGCACGTGTGGGGTTCATTAAGACCATCTTGTTTTGGACATTAGCTCACCACCAATTGTGTTTGAGAGTATGCATGAATCAGTTTAGCTCCAGGACAAACTTGCATGTCCATCTATGATTTCGCTCTTTTTCAATGAGCCAACCTATGCATTTATGTTTATTTGTTTGTCAATCAATTTTATGTATTCTTATTTATGTATTTATTATTTAATGAATTAAGAATCCACCAGTGAATCCAAGCAATGAAACTGTAAATGATTTACAGTACTCTTGAACATATTTACATTGAGGCTGGCCATGCTCTCAGAAGATGCTCATATGTAGGTTAGGATTGCAAAGTTAATATGCAAATTGCCTTATCTGGTGGGATTCACAAACAACCATCATCCTGATTGATTTAATAAACTGCTTTTATCTTTCAAAGTGTTAATTAGGCAAGAGGGGCCATGCTTTGAATCTTGTCTTTCTGTGGCACTTAATCAAGAACATTAAACCAAAAAGGAAGGCTTTTTTTATTTCTTAACCTTTTTTCACCCCGTTCTGTCAGAAAGCTATTCTGAGGAGTTTAAGGAGAAGGGGGAAAAACCCAGTAGGCAAGGCAGCGGATGCTGAATAAAGGCCTGTGCTTTCTGGCAGTGTTGGGTGACCAGGCCTTCTGTCTGGAGTGAGGGGAGGGTACAGCAAGGCTCCGTTTGTCATCCGCCCAGCACTTGTTCGGGACTCCTTCCAGGGCCACGCTGGAGACATGTTCCGTGACGCAGGGTTTTGGCGTGACCCCGGGCGATCGTGCCGGAGAATGTGCTGCGTCGGCTGTGGGGAGCGTGTGGGAGCGTGCGGGAGAGGGGGACGCAGGCGATCGCTGGAGGAATGACGCAGGACGCTAGCGAGAAGACGACTCGGGCGTGACGGGCGTGCGGTGTGCGCGGGACACGCACAGCGGCTGTGACAGGGACACTGCTGAGCTGCAGGCATCCAGACCGCATCCTCAGAGGGAAGATTTTATAACCGACGCTCGGCAGAGATATGGAACTCCAACAATGGGCGCATTAAATAGCCTTTATGGGCACATACAGAACACCCCTATAAACTCATACATGTTTCAGTAGACAGATCCCAGGTGTGTGTAGGCATGTTTTGTTGGCCTTGTGTGTTTGGTAGCCATTGGCATTGTGAGATTTGATCTTACACAGTTAGACACTTCCAGGGACTAATTTACTCTCACCAACCCCAAAGCAATCAGAATAATATTCAATTGCATATTTTAATTTTCAATCGATATATGATCTGATATGGTATCATTATTTCTCTCTACAGATCCCTCACACAATATGCACAAATGAGTAAAAGCACACTGTCATTGCGACACTTTGTTTGAATCTTTAAGATTCAAAACTTTTTACATAGAAATGGCTTCTTAGATTACCCGGTTAAGCAAGGAATTGGTAATTGCATAAAACTTTTCTTGTCATTAAGGAGAATAATCTCCAAAAATGTAACATACAAGTGAATTATGCATTCACAGAAACCACTTCTTGTGTATCGGCTGTCAAAGTGAACAGTTTTACTGTATGTTATACTGTACATTATGAGCACAATAATCAAACCTGCAATTAAAACTTTGTAAAAGAAATTGCAAAGCATACAGAAAGGAGACAGTGACTAGTGCACCTCTAATTATTGACTGCCCTCTGGCTTCCTGCAAAAGTCTTCATTAGTCTTTTCTTGCTATAATTTGTTTTTGCATGACATTCATCATATATTGTTGGTAACCTTTAATTCATCTGCTGTTAGCACTTTTGCCTGCTGAAGTAAGGCTTTGTAAGGGCTGGTATGGATGGTACAGAGGGAAAACCGCTGTAAATTGGCAGCACCCTTTGCTCCGCTGTCAACAAATGTTTTCAGATTTCTGTTTTTTTTCCCATGTGCAAGTAAATGTAATTCATATGGAATTCATATACCAAACTTTTTAACCACATATTCTGTGTTTCATCCAACTTGCTACGCGAAGCATTGGGTTTGCGTATAATGTATATTGTTATGCACAAGCTAGAAATGTTTTAAAGATAATGTGCTATTTCTCAATGCTTTTCCTTGATCACCATTGTTGGCTAAGTCTGAATCAAAGGTTGTACTTATAAGTACAATATCCAGTAAATTAAAGTATCAATTAATGTCCCTGAATTACCTGGTCTTATGTGTGAACAGTATGTGTAATTGTTTTTTTAAAGATATTTTTTAGGCCTTTTTCAGCTTTATTGGACAGTATATAGTATAGAGAGACAGGAAGAACGGGAGCGAGAGAGAGGGGAAGACATGCGACAAAAGTCGGACGGACGGATTCGAACCGCCGACATCACGGCTCACAATGAGCATGCGGTCAGTGCTCTACAGGCTGCGCCACCGAGACACCCAATGTGTAATTGTTTTTTTAAGTTGATTTCAAACACTAAAGTCCATATGAGTGATGATCTTGCTACTTGGTATGAACTTGATTTTAATATTGAGACTTTTGAGACTGAACCCACAAAGTCTCTTCATCCCAGCCCCGATGACAGTTACCTTGAATGTAAAATTACCATTTGCTTTGCATTTAACTTCTTCTGTGCAGACTGATTCCTTTATACGGTGTGAACTCCACACAGTTTAATGCATTACCATAAATGGGACCCAGGACATAAATTGAGTACATTAAGACCAATGCACAGTAAGCACAGTCCAAATTCTAATTGTAGCCACAGAAAAAATGACTTTCAGGTACTGATTAAAATTATAATGGATACCAAAATTAGCATAGTGTTGTCTTGGCTTCTCGGTCATATGTTAATGATTCATAAATGGGTTTATGTCTATTGAATTTTAATTTTGCAGACTAATTAGTTAGTATTCCATGATTAATGCATTGCTAATAGTTGGTTTTCTCCTAGTTATTACTGAGTTGGTTAATTCTGGGCACTTAATAATTGATGTGCCGACACAAGGCCTAAGACTGGATCCTGAAAAGGAAAATGTAGCCAGGACCGAAGGGCTGTAATGATCTATGGCGATTTCTCAGCCTCATCAGGACTTAACTCTTTCAGGGGCAGGTACGGCGAATGCAACCATGTCAAATCTGTTCCTTTTAATCCGGCTAAATCAAGATGTACGGTGGGCTGGGTGGCTGGTGGCACCTCGGAGGGGATGAATTAAAACGTGCTTGGGGCCCCGCACTTACATGTATTATGTGTGGAACAAAATGAGCGTCTGGAGGCCCCTCTTTTGCATAACAATAAAAAGGGAGAATTTCAGCGGTTTAAATTCTCCACCAGGGAGAAGACTGCCATTGTCATTATCGGGCTCCTAACCTTACTAGATGGGGTTAAGACCCTTCGACCTTTTCGTGCGGCATTTTTGGCAAACAGTCAAAGAGAATAATAAGGCGGCCATTGTCGAGGCCAGTATAATGCTGGATTTACAAATGTCACACGGCCCGGCCTTCCTGTTCGCATGTGGCTCGTCTGCCCCCACGCATTCTTACCTAACTGTCTAACTGCTGTCACTGCGGGAGAGAAAGAGCCAAAACAACACTGCAGTCTCCCATCTTATGAGTGATAAAGCAGCTCTGCTCAACTCCACGTCCTGCAGTGCTGCTCAACTCCACGTCCTGCAGGCCGCGGTGTCTACTGGCATTTAGTCCTACCATGCGCTACACCACCTGATTTCACTAATTAGGTTATTATCTGAACCAAGCAGGTGAAATAATTCATGGAATCAGGTGGTGTAGCGCATGGTAGGACTAAATGCCAGTAGACACTGTGGCCCGCAGGATGTGGAGTTCAGTAGCGCGGCGATAAAGCGTCTCTTTGTAAACAGCTTCCTCCAACCCCCGTTAATGCATTTAAGGAAATGGAGGGCCTTGAGTTAATGGCTGGGTTATCAGAGATGCTATGCATGCTGGGAGTCTGGCCCGGGTGCTGAGGCCTGCCTGGGCTCCAGACCGCGCTAATCCCTAATCCCAGAATGCAGCATGATATGAGAGGTAAAGTAGGCCAGCTCCACCACACCACGGCCCAGGAGAGGTGGTGGCAAAGCCAGAGGTAAGCCCTGGACCAGATGACACCGGTGGCGCTAATGTGCTCACATGGAGCTGCTGCCAGGAAAAGGCACCTAGCGTTCAGGCCATATGACGCATACTGCAGTAAGCAGAAAGGTTCATATCCATGTCTTCAACACATGGGTCTCCATAATACTCACAAAAGGGGCTAAACAGCCAATGTGTTATCTGTGAATTAACAATGTGTTTTTAATGGGGGTAACCGAGCAGCCTTAGCAAGACTTAACAAGCCGGTACATGGCACAGATCTACCTAAAAATATAATAATATAAAGTCGCCACTTATGCATATATACTTTTTTTGTTGTTGTTGTTGTGCAGATGAAGTTTAGATTGGATGCAAATTTGCCCCCCAAATTCTAAAGCTTTAAAGTTGACATCATTGAATATTAATAGTAAACTTAATTTACTTGACTTCAGATACCTTATTTGCTTTATAAAATGTATATTTTTCTAATCATAATAATTTCACTCAGTCCAAGGCAGTTTGGTAAGATTTATTTGCTTATTATCGTGGATGGTATATACATGTATGCTAATGTATGAATGGGGAGGTAGGCTTGTTTATAAAATTAGCATACAAATATCAGGCCATCTCAATACAGTCATGTCTACAGTAAATTTAAAGCCATTTAAATGTATGACCACCCCAGTCCTAGTTATGAGAAGTATGGAAACTTTTTTCTTTGCTTTGTTTTGATTGAATAGGTGGGCATTCATTTCCTTCAGCAGTAACTCCATCTGTGAAATGGCAGCTGCTACATGATGGTATGTGTGCTATGTGTGAGTGTGCTATTTTTCAGGAATTTAGTTAGCATTTCCCCCCTGTTCCTCAGGTTACTACCAGCGTGGCGTAGCACTGTGACATTACATCCCACGATGTGCGCCAACTGTTCCTTTATCAGGGTTATTAACCAATGGAAGACTGCATGTATATGGCCTGAACTCAGTACCATCCAAAATAATTC